>NC_038254.2:17434358-17471037 GCF_000004515.6 Glycine max
TGGAAGCACTGAGGGCATCAGTGACCGGCCATCTCCCATCAGACGCCACGTGAAATGGAAGATGGCCCGCACAAAGAAAACTGGACAGATGACATCTGAGGCAGCAAAAGACATAGCTGACAGAATTGTAAGTCATTTTTAATTAATAATTGTAATTATCTTTGTGTATTTTGTGAATTCCTTGGACAAATATGTGTTCGGTACAGGATTCTTTGGACGAGCAGGCGTCACAGGGATCGTTCATCCCCCATGGACGTCAGGATATCCTGACTGCTGCCATTGGGCGACCAGAGCACCCTGGCCGTGTTCGTGCTATTGGAGCCGGTGTCACCATAAAGCAATACTTTGGATCGGCTTCACGAACGTCCCGCAGTTCTTCCTCCATGCCTCCTGAAGACCTAGAACAGTTGACCCAACAAATCAGAGACCAACTGGAGGAGTCAATTACAGAAAAAGTGACTCGAAAGATGATGGAATCCTTCAGCCAGATGCAGTCCCAGTTTTAGTCTCAGATGCAATCACAGGGACTTGCACTACCTCCAGAGCCAGAGGTTGGTCCCTCAGGTCCTCGTGTCAGCACAAAGGAGAGTTGTGTTGTTCACTCAGGGAACAATCCAGGGACGGGTGACTCAAACAAATGCGGGCTATATATTGAAGAAAATCCTTCCCGGCTGGTTGCCCTAGGAAGACTTTATGAGGGATCCACAATAGTTCACAACATCCCTTTGTTGCATGGCCAAGTCAAGGTTGGTGTTGAGGAGGTTAAAGATGCAGAGGCTCTCGTTCCTATACCCACTGACGAGGTTACCTTAGTGAGGCAGGCACTTAACACCTTCCTTGCTTGGCTAACACATCTTGTGAAGTGTTTATCAGAACAGGTATTTTACTCTGATTATATGTTTATTTTTTTCAATTATTTTGTTCACTGTAATCAAAACTTGCTAATTAACTATGTTTTATCAACAGGTAGCTGTGTCTCTAGCAAAATCTCTAGAAAGCCCGGATGAAGAGGTCGACGATCCCCTGTACCTGATGACATTGACCATCCCACAACTGTTTTTGAAGCCGCTCCAGGTTATGTGGGATGCTACCATATTCGGGGTGTTTAATCAAAACTTCCCGTTGTATATAAAACACGAAGATCTCTCTGAAATTGCACACGGTGGTCAATGTCTCAGCATATCTGTTATACAGTTGTGGATTCTGTAAGTCATTTTAGATTACTATTAATTACCAAAGTAATTGTTTTAAATTCATACATAATTAACTTTGACTTAACAACACAGCCATCTGACCGAGACAAGTGTGCGAGCGGGGAATTCTGATGTGTATGGATTCCTCGAGCCACAGTCCATTCAGAGATCTGGGCAATCACAATTTGAATCTGAAAGTTACATCAAGAGTTGGATACAAAGTTCAAAACGAGATGTTTACCTTGGAGCCTATCTGAATGGGTAAGTCAAACACAATAATTGAATTTAAATAATCTATACTACTACAATAACCCATATTCGTCTCTACTGCAGCGGACACTGGCAAATGGTCGTCATTCTGCCTAAGGAAAACCTAGTTGTCTGGTTTTGTTCTTTACATAATAGGCCAGACAACTACCTTAAGGGAATAATTAATAGGTCAGTATTGTTTTCAATTCATTTTCATTGGCATAACTCAACAACATCAATATTTTAATGTTCCTCATATTCAACACTAGTGCTTTGAAAGAACTTGATGATACTCCACAACCGAAATCCAAGGCTGCTGCTAGGTGGATTGTTGTTAAGGTACGTGATTTAAATAAAAGTTCTACTTATATATATTTTATGTGTGTGTACACTAATTGTAGTTAATGTTTAATTAATATCCAAATTTCATTATGTATTTAGTGTAATAGACAATAAGGAATCACTGAATGTGGCTACTACGTGATGCACTGGATGTCCACGATAATCTTAGGATCTTTCAGGAATAATTGGGAGACGGTAATTGTTTATTACAAACAAATTTGGTTTTTTTATAATTTTTATTACATCATTAATTTATTTTTTTTATTTGATCATGCAGTATTTTAATGAAGTTAGACCATTGGAAGCAGAGAGATTCAAGGCACTTCGCATACAGTGGGCACAGTATTATCTAAAAGTTAGAAATCAAACATAGGATGTTAGGCAACTATGTAACTTTAGCTTAATTAATTAGTTTACGTACTTTACATTACATTTTTTACAATTGTTGTTTCATCTTAACATTGAACAACCTTTGTTGATAGCTAGTTTTTTGCTAAAATCTATTTGAAAACTGAATGCAAATGATATATGTTGTGTGCTGTGTGGTCTGATTTTAAATTTACAGGTTAAATTTTGGTTTTTTTGTAAAAACAGAGACATTATTTAAAAAAAATTCCTGAAAACAACATCGGTTTTTATAAAAAACCGATGTTAACGTGGGTTAACATCAGTTTTTTTTATAAAAATAACCAATGTTAACTGTCAATAGCAACACATTCGTTAACATCGATTTTCTGTAAAAAACCGATGTTAACATGGGTTAACATCGGTTTTTTATAAAAACCGATGTTAACTGTCAATAGTAACACATTCGTTAACATCGGTTTTTTATAAAAACCGATGTTAACTGTCAATAATAACACATTCGTTAACATCAGTTTTTGAAAAAACCGATGTTAACTGTCAATAGTAACACATTCGTTAACATCGGTTTTTTAACTGTCAATAATAACACATCCGTTAACATCGATTTTTTCAAAAAACTGATGTTAACTATCAATAATAACTTGGTTAACATCGGTTTTTTATAACAGCCGATGTTAACTGTCAATAATAACACATTCATTAACATCGGTTTTTAACGTGGGTTAACATCGGTTTTTTACAGAAAACCGATGTTAACTGTCAACAGTAACACATTCGTTAACATCGGTTTTTTGTAAAAACCGATGTTAACTTTCAACATTAATATACATTTTCTGGGTGTAACTCATATTAGCAACATCGGTTATTTATATAACCGATGTTGGTAATTTTACGTTAACATCGGTTTTTCAAAAACCGATGTTAATGATAATACTATCAACGTCGGTACTTTCAACATCGGTTCAAAAACCGATGTTGAAAGTCATAAATAACCGATGTAGAAAGCATATTTTCTAATAGTGTTAATTTCAATAATCATCCCTCTATTTTTTAATTCACTATTTGAGTCCCCCTATATTTCAAAGTAATTCAAAGTTCCATGCCAGCTGAAAAGAAATCTATATATATAAAGGGGTCCACTTGTTGTTTTTAGAAGGAATCTACACTTTTGGAAGCTTATTATATTTATTTTTTGTAATTGTATGTTTTTGGCTATGGTCAATGGCACTTTTAAATGTGGTAACCAATGCTTATGTATGCCAACTTGGCCCTAAAACTGTATGTTTTTGGTTGCTAATCCTACTGTTGTTAGGGGGGCACTAAGAATAAAAACTATTTTAATTGTTTCCGCACATGGTGCCTCAGAGATCTCTTTTAATTGTTTCTGTCTTGCTTTCTTTGGGTCCCCTACCCCTATTTACCATAGAAAAAAAGGAGTGGATACGTATTTATTTAAAATTTTAATTAGTATAATATACCATGAGCTACTAATAAGTTATAATATCTTCAGATTTTTTAAGTTTAATTGAACATTTTAGCCTTTATTCCTAATGCTCATTTCCATTCTGGTCCTACATAAAAAGTTTTCAAATTGGTTGCAAACATGATGCTTGCTTGACTAACGGGTAAGAGTCACAATAAAGAAAAGGACCAAGGGAAAAACACTACACTAATTAAGTCCATTTCATTGCATTATCTCAAAAGGACACGAAGGAGAAAGAAAATGTTGTGAGGCAATTTACATGGGTATTTAAGGTGGGAACATTATCTTTAGTACATACCAGATTTATGTGTATACATTACTGCATGTCCCTCCTTTTTTTTTCTTTTCTCAAGTTGAATTGGACAGTAATAGATTGAATGTTGTAGGATGCCAAGCATGCAAACATTGAGAATGTATTGATCTTGGCCGGAGATCATCTATACTGAATGGATTACATGGACCTTGTGCAGGTAAACATGTTAATTTTTTGTATTAGAGCTGTGTAATTATCAAGACAATTAAGGCAATTATATTTGGCTTTAAGTTCTTCTCACTACTTGTTATTGAAATTTATTACTGATTGTATTCTGTGAATATTTTGTATCATTCAGAGAATCAAGGCAATTAATTCACAAAAAAAACTAGCTCTATGTTTCTTTTCTCTTACCCTTCTTATGTTCATACACCAAGTCTTTTGAATAATTTTGCCAAAGGTTCCAAAGTTTTAAGACACACTGAGTTCATACATGGAGTGTTTCTTAATTTTATTTTCATAATTTTTTCTGATTATCTATCTTTTATAATTAATATGCAGAGTCATGTTGAAAGAAATGCATATATTACAGTATCATGTGCTGCTGTAGATGAAAGGTGTGTTGTCTTCTTTTTACATGTGTTTCTTTTTATTGCGCTTTTGTTTGTTTAGTATCATTGTGCTACTGGGAGAAAATATTCTCTTTCATTGAGAAGAAAAGAGTCATTATACAAAAAGAGTAGAGACACACTAACTTCCTCAACACAAAACGTTTTAAGTTTAGTCTTTCCGAGTATGGAGGCATGCCGAGACTAAGTACAGTCTTATTTAAGTTTCATTTTAAGTTTAGCATGACTTTCCCTGATTATGGCCTGTCTTTATGTATTGAATTTACAGGGTACATGATATGCTAGGCGGGTGTATGTTGGAGGCCTCCCTCCTACTGCTAAATATCTTTTTTGCCAATTAATTTTAGTCATTTGATCAAAGCTTGTTAGAGTATCTTACCACACTCTTGACATACTCTTTACTTCTGATTCTTGTAATATTTGAGTTAAGGAAATGATGCTAATGTGTCTCAGTCCCACTTTATGTATGCATTTTCTATTTTAATGCAAATTTTGTCTTCCAAGTCTTTCCAACATTTAAAAAATTAGGAATCAATATTTACTCAGATTTTTAAATTTAACATTCCATTTTTCATATATTGATCCTACTTGAGAGAGCATTGTTTGTGACAGTTTGGCTTTTTTTTTAATCTTTTTCTGATCTTGTTATACTGCAGTCAATTGCAACTTTCTTGAATCAAATTATGGCTAAGATTGGGGGAAACACTGCTGGCCCAGGTACATAATAAACTTCAACGAATCATGTTGCAGCTAGCCTCATACCTTTGAATTATGACAATCATTATCCATAAGCATTTACCAACAAAAAAAATCAGTATCCATAAGTATATTATAATATATGAAATATATGTGTGTGTGTGTTTGAACAGTGGCCATTTCAATTATCTAAAAGGCTTTGCAATAGAATCTGGGTTCACTAATTTTTTTTATTAATTCAAGAATCATACCTTAATTCTTGAGCCAGTGTTAAGCATAAAAAATAAATAAATGAATGAATACCTTAATTAATTCAAGAATATGTGTGTTTGTGTGTTTGAATAGTGGTTCCCTCAATTATCTAATAAGGCTTTACATTGGAATATGGATCCACTAATCTTGAGGAAGTGTTAAGCAAGAAGCATAAATAAATACCTTGTGGCTTGCCCTTGACTCTAGACATTCTGCAATTGAGAAGAGGAAAACAATGGTGTCGGCTTCCAAATAATCATTCATAGCAATTGTCCCAATAACTGTCAAATAAAAGAAATTATTGGAAATGTACTTTCGAAATGCATAAATGTTATAATAATATTTGATGAATAAGTAGAAGTTAATTGTATAATAATTAAAAAGTACCAATTCCCTTTCTTTCTCGAGCTCTATATTTTAAACAGCGAAAATATATAATAAAAAAAAATTCTCATTGGACTGAGTCGGTTACATAAATCAAAGAGTTTAATTTTGTATAGTTAGAAAAATAAGTTAGTTATTGTAAAAGTTACAATTTACTAACCATAATAAATTATAATTAAATATTAGTATAAAAAAATTTATACTGTCAAGACATAATCTATTTACTCTAAATCAAATAATGGTCACGATATTTTATGATGAATCATATCATAGGCGTTTATCACATTTAGGCTACCCTCCATTTGGTTTAAACTTCTGAATAATGTCCTTACGTACGTAAGGCAAGTTAGTGAACTGTGAACCCATCTTTTCTAATTTCTTCTATGGGTGGTTTTCCAACTTTCTCTCAAGTGTTTTTATTTCTAGCTAATCATATATCTTTTTGAAATTCTGATACTGGGGACAGATGTCGTACAGGATGTCACGACATCACGCTTCAGAACATGCAGATTGTATGTGTCCGTATGAACAGATTAAACAAGTAAATAACACAAGAGAATTGTTAACCCAGTTCGGTGCAACCTCACCTACATCTGGGGGCTACCAAGCCAGGGAGGAAATCCACTAAAATAGTGTTAGTTCAAGGTCTAACAGCCACTGTTTACAACCTTCTCACCTAACCACTACCCGTGCGATCTCTACCTAAGAGCCACTCTTAGATATGAGAAACCCCGCTCACTCCCTCTCAATCACACTCCCGTGTTTACAAATAAATCAAAGACACACCAGAGATCAACTCTGAACAAAAGGGATCAACCCTACACACTAGAGATCAACTCTACACACAAGAGATCAACTCTACACACTCAGGTCCAACACTTGATGTTAGGGTACCATCAAGGTGGCTCACAAAACACTCAAGTCCCAAAACTCACAAAATAACTCTTCAATCCCGGACTTGGTACTCAAACCCGTGCAGCCTTCATGTTTAAATAGCAGTGTGCGTTTCTGGGCTGCAACTACTTGTGCTGGATGAGATCTATCTTCTTCCTGAAAATCTGCACTTAAAGATCTAAAAGATAACGTTTGATCTTTTAGTTTGAATCTTTAATCTTTAATCTTTAATCCCTGAACGAACTCTTCTAGTTTGTAATTCGAACTTTAATGATCTTTTAATTCGTTCCTAAAGATAGATCATCTAATCTTTTGCTAACTGCACAATAATCTGTTAAAGATATAACAGATTTATGTGTCCAGTATTTTCGGGCAAGATGTCAGGACATCGTATCCGACATCGTGGATCCTGCAGCTTCAATGCTTCATTTGACATTTTATCTTGACTTATGCATTGTGCAGCAACTCCAGTATTTTCGGGCAGGATGTCAGGACATTGTATCCGACATCGTGGATCCTGCAACTTCAATTCTTCATTTGACATTTTATCTTGCCTTGTGCATTGTGCAGCCCGATCTTATTCCTTGACATAACGTTGGACATCATGTGCAGCAACTCCAGCTTTCCTTCATTGTCTAAGTGCTTATGTTTTAACAAAATCTTAGCCAATCTTTTAACACTCCGTAGAGCTAAGCACTAACAATCTCCCCCTTTGGCAAATTTTGTCTAAAACATACTTAGACACTTCCTGAGAAGGTACGAGCAGTTATGCAAGTGGGATCAGCAACTTTCATTATTAGAGTAATCAAGCACAGCGGAAATTCTTCAAGTTGCAAATCTACAAGTCTTCTCCAGGATGTCAAGACATCTCACGTGACATCAGCTTTCTGCTCCTGCTCCCCCTGTCTTCATGCTTACTGCAGCATCTTCTATCAGCTACTAGTAGCTTACATCAGTCATCATCAGCAGCAGTCTCCCCCTCAAAATCGTGTACATACAACTCCCCCTCAAAATCATGAATCATGCATACATCGTATCCTACTGCCATACATCGTATCAAACTACTATTGCATACATAGTGTCCTACTACTCAAAATCATGCATAATAGCAAGCATAATACTATTACTCCCCCTTTTTAGACAGAATTTGACAAAAGTAGAATGCATGAACTTAAGGTGCAAATATTACAGACCAATAGTAATCAATTGTTCAAAGGGACATGCCCCTATAGCCAGTAAAAGTGAAAAGCAAAAATAATGGTCTGATGGTCATGGGGTGGCTTCAGAATCATCATCATCTGATTCTGTCTCTTCTGCTGCATCTTCCTCTTCCTCAGCTGCCTCTTCTTGCTCAGCTGGATCTTCTTCTTCCTCAGCTGCTTCACCAGCATCAAGGCCACTGTCTGTGAGTCTTTCGATCAGCCGTTCCAGCTCCATTTTCTTCTCTGTGGTGGCTTTGATGGTTGCTTCCAGCACCTTGCATGTGTCCTTGAGTTCAGCAATCAGAGCATCCTTGGACACAGCACCTGAAGCAGCAGCTTTCCCTGATGTCGAGACAATGTCTGGGACATGTGTCCCCTCAAACAGTTTGTAATGCAGGGATAGAGGAGATTCTCTCTTCATCACAGAGTCAATGTGGTTTAACATATTGGGATGTTGACTCAACATAATGCCACACAATACAGTAGGGAAGGCAATGGGTAATTTGACAGCAAAAGATTCTGAATGCTTAACAGTTTGATCAAAAATATAGTTTCCAAAATTAAATTTGGACTTGGTTCCAACAGCATACAAAAATTTACCCAAACCTGTGGCAACAGTGGAAGTATGATTGGTGGGTACCCAGTTTGCAGCTCCAATCCTGTGCAGAATTGCATACTTCACACTTAGCTTCCCTGCTGAAAGCTTCCCTTTCTTTGGCCAATGCTGGACTCGTTTGGCAGTGATTTCCTTGGCAATCTGATGCTCAGAAACATCAATATCCACCACTCCTTCAGTAGGTCTGCCCAGGTACTTGTTAATCACAGCAGGGGAGAATCTAACACACTTTCCTCTGACAAATACTTTTTGATACTCATCACTCTTTCTGTTTGTTATGTCAGAGGGAATGTTGACAATGAATTCCCTGACTAGGCCTTCATAACAGTCTCCCAATTTGGTGACTGTCTTCAGTAGTCCAGCAGCCTTAATGAGGTCCATGGTCTCCTTGCAATCCAAGGCATCTCTTCCCAGTTCTCTTTCAACCGCAAGTCTGCGTTGATACACATATTTCCACTTTTCAACATTGCCAATGGAGTGGAATGAGATGTTGTCCAATGGTGCATCAGGTACATTTCCAGGCACCTTCTTCCCAGATTTCTTGGCCCTCTTTGATGTCGAGACATCTAGTTCGACATCATCATCAGAATCAGATGAGGAAATTTCTTTCCTCTTCTTGGAAGGGATTGCAACTTTGCTCCTTCTGGATGTGGTAGGAGTGATTGGAGTGCTTTTCTTCTGGGCCATAGTCTTGATTCGTCCAGACCTCTTAATGGGAGTTTTTCCCTTTCTGCTTTGAAGTCTTTCTGCAATGCCAGGTGCTAACTTGTTGGCAATGGGTTCCTCATCAGATTCGACTTCTTCTAAGTCAATGAGATCACCTGGAGCAGGTTCTGGTGCCCTTGGTGCAGGGGTCTCCTCTGTGGATTGATCCTCTTCATCTGTTGACTCCTCTTCACTGGGTGAAGGAAGGACTTCAGCATTTGGAGTGGAGGATGTTGGAACATCTTTCTCAGCATCAGGCACAGAAACACTTGGGGTGGAAGATGTTGGAACATCTTTCTCAGCATCAGGCACAGAAGCATCTTTCAGAATGCTACTCACAATACTGCGGATCTTCTTATCCATCTCCGGGTCTACTTCCCTAGGACTTGTTGCAAGGCTAGGGTTTTCAGAAATCTTCACTCCCTGTTGTCTTCTGGGAGCCAGTTTCTCAGGAGCAGAGGCTTGACCAGGAATTATTTGTATGGGTTGGATGTTGAATTCAGGTTGTTCCTGGTGCGGAGATGATGGTACAGAGGGTGAACCAGAAGCTGAAATTTCTTTTGGTGAGGTAGCCATGGAAAAGCAAAGCGTTTGGAATGGTTTCGCAAATTTCTGAGAGCTATTGGGAAATGCTGAAGACGGGATTACCATGACAATATAAGTTTGAATGAGGAATATAGAGGGGCGTGTGAAGCAACGGTCGAATTCGTTTTGGCTTAGTAGTGAACGTGCTATTAATGTTAAGTGATTCGTTTGGGCACGTTCAGATTGCAGTAGCTGCTATAATTCCTCTAGCAGACAAATGCCCAGCTTGCCCCTCAGTTTTTCAAACTGATTTGCATCCGATGCCTTTGTGAAAATATCTGCTATTTGTTCCTCAGTGTCAACATGCTCCAGTGTGATAACTTTATCATCAACAAGCTCTCTGATATAGTGATGTCTAATGTCAATGTGCTTGGTTCTGCTGTGTTGCACAGGATTTTTAGAAATATTAATAGCACTCAAGTTGTCACAGTATAATGTCACGACATCTTGTTCGACATTGTACTCCTTGAGCATCTGCTTCATCCAAACTAGTTGTGAACAGCTGCTTCCTGCTGCAATATACTCGGCTTCTGCAGTAGATAGGGACACACAGTTCTGCTTCTTGCTGAACCATGAAATAAGATTGTTGCCCAGATAGAAGCATCCACCAGAAGTGCTTTTTCTGTCATCTGCACTTCCAGCCCAATCAGCATCACAATACCCAACCAGCATTGAATCTGAACAATGACAGTACATAATCCCATAGTCACTGGTGCCATTTACATATTTCAGAATTCTCTTTACTTGAGTCAAGTGACTTATCTTAGGATTGGCTTGATATCTTGCACAAACACCTACTGCATAGGTGATGTCGGGTCTGCTAGCTGTTAAATATAGTAAGCTCCCAATCATGCTCCTGTACAGACTTTGATCAACACTGGTGCCAGCTTCATCTTTTGACAGCTTCAAGTGAGTAGGTGCAGGTGTTCTTTTATGGCTGGCATTCTCCATCCCAAACTTCTTGACAATGTTCTTTGCATACCTGCTTTGTGAGAGGAATATGGAGTCTTCCATCTGCTTCACTTGAAGTCCCAGAAAATAAGTCAGCTCTCCAACAAGACTCATCTCAAATTCAGATTGCATTTGTTGAACAAAATGTCGAAGCATCTCATTCGACATCCCTCCAAACACAATGTCATCAACATATATCTGTGCTATCATCAAGTTTTCAGCATCCTGCTTGACAAAGAGAGTCTTGTCAATTCCTCCCTTCCTATACCCTTGCTGAGTAAGGAACTCTGTTAGCCTTTCATACCAAGCTCTTGGAGCTTGCTTCAATCCATAGAGAGCCTTCTTGAGCCTGTATACATGATCTGGATGAGTTGGGTCTACAAATCCCCTTGGCTGCTCCACATAGACTTCTTCATTCAGGTATCCATTCAGAAAAGCGCTCTTCACATCCATCTGGTACAGCTTGAATTTGAGGATGCAAGCTACACCAAGTAACAATCTGATGGATTCAAGTCTAGCAACAGGGGCAAAAGTTTCATCAAAGTCTACACCTTCAATCTGAGTGTAGCCTTGAGCAACAAGTCTGGCCTTGTTTCTGGTTATAACACCATCTTCATTGGTCTTGTTCTTGAAGATCCACTTGGTGCCAATCACATTAGTCCCCTCGGGTCTAGGAACTAGCTCCCAAACTTCATTCCTTTTGAATTGCCCCAATTCTTCTTGCATAGCATTGATCCAGAACTCATCAGTCAGTGCCTCTTTCACATTCTTGGGCTCAATTTTGGAGACAAAGCATGAATTGGAGACAATCTCAATCTCCCTTGATCTTGTAGTGACCCCTCTGTTTGGATCTCCTATAATCAGCTCCTTGGGATGCATCTTCTGGATTCTAATGGAGGGTCTCTTGTCAGGTTGGTTGATGTTTGATTCATCTGTAGCAGAATCAGAGTTTTCTACATTTTCTGCACTTTTAGCTGTATCTGCTACATTGTCTCCCGATGTTCTGACATCTTCTTCGACATCCTTCTTTCTTGCTGGAGTTAGATCATCAACAACCACATTGATGGATTCCATTACAGTTCTGGTTCTGGAATTGAATACTCTATATGCTCTGCTATTTGTAGAGTATCCCAGGAATATTCCTGCATCACTCTTGGGATCCATCTTTCTCCTTTGCTCTCTATCTGCCAAAATGTAACATGGGCTTCCAAAGATGTGAAAGTGCTTGACAATTGGCTTCCTCCCTTTCCAGATTTCATACAGTGTGGTTGGAGTCCCTCTTCTCAGTGTGACTCTGTTGTGGATGTAGCATGCTGTGTTCATGGCTTCAGCCCAGAGATTATAGGGAAGTTCTTTGGCATGAAGCATGACCCTAGCATCCTCTTGCAAAGTCCTGTTTTTCCTCTCAACTATGCCATTCTGTTGTGGTGTAATGGCTGCAGAGAACTCATGAGTGATGCCTTCAGATGTGCAGAATTCAGTAAACCTGCTGTTTTCAAACTCTCTGCCATGGTCACTCCTGATTCTCTTGATGACACAGTCTTTTTCTCTTTGAAGTCTTAGACTCAACTCCTTGAATACTTCAAAGGTGTCTGATTTTTCTCTGATAAAGTTGACCCAGGTAAATCTGGAGAAATCATCCACAACAACATAGGCATACCTCTTTCCTCCAAGGCTTTCAACTTGCATAGGCCCCATCAAGTCCATGTGAAGTAGTTCCAGCACCCTGGAAGTGGTCTGATGTTGAAGCTTCTGGTGGGACATCTTGACTTGCTTTCCAATCTGACATTCACCACAGATTCTGCCTTCTTCTATTTTCAGATTGGGAATGCCTCTAACAGCACCTTTGTCAATGATTTTCTTCATGCCTCTTAAGTGCAGATGTCCAAATCTTTGATGCCATATTCTGACTTCATCTTCTTTGGAGGATAGACATGTGGAGGAGTAACTGGTTTCTTGAGGTGTCCATAGATAACAGTTGTCCTTTGATCTGCTGCCCTTCATTATAACTTCACTCTTCTCATTTGTCACCAAGCATTCTGACTTTGTGAAGTTTACATTGAATCCTTCATCACACAGCTGACTGATGCTGATCAAGTTTGCAGTCAGTCCCTTCACCAGCAGTACTTTGTCCAGACTAGGAAGTCCATCATGGACTAGCTTTCCCATTCCAGTGATCTTTCCTTTAGAACCATCTCCAAATGTCACATAGCTAGTGGAGCAAGGTTCAATGTTCACCAGGAATTCTTTGACTCCTGTCATGTGTCTGGAACAGCCGCTATCTAGGTACCAATCTTCCTTAGCTGATGCTCTAAGTGAAGTATGAACAACAAGACTGACAACCTTATGTTTTGGAACCCACATCATCTTCTTTCTGCTGCTGCTACTTTGAGTTCCATGATGTGGATGGCCATGTAGATGATAGCAAAAGGGCTTTATGTGACCATACTTGCCACAGTAGTGACACCTCCACTTCTTTCTTTTGCTCTTTTTCTGCTGCGTTCCATGATGTCGAGACCGATGTTGTGACATCGTGGCTCCAGTCCTGTTTTTGGCAGGAACAAATTCTGTCATGGTTGTTCTGCCAGCAGACTTAGGATTAAATCCAAGTCCTCTCTGGTTTCCAACATTCTTTCCAAGCAGCAGCACCTCATCAAGCGTATCTGAGCCTTTATTCAGCATCTTTGTTGATTTTGTCATGTTCTCCAGTTTAGAGTTCAGAAACCCAACTTCTCCTTTAAGCTCAGAGATCTCCTCTTCATGTGCCTCCTTCTCAGCCTCCAGATCTGCAATGACCTTCTTCAGTTGTGCTTCTTGCTGAAGGATCTTCTCACTTTTGATGCATAGTTTTCTATAGGATATAGCAAGCTCATCAAAAGTGATTTCACTATCTGTATCACTTGAATCTTCAGCAGATTCAAATCTCCCAGTGAGTGCATTTACATCTCTGTCAGAATCACTTTCTTGTTCACTCTCTGTATCATCAGACCGACATACAGAAAGTCCTTTCCTCTGCTTCTTGAGATGAGTGGGACATTCAGCTATGATGTGTCCATAGCCTTCACACCCATGGCATTGAATTCCTTTGCTGTGACTGGGCTTTTCATCTGACCTTTTCTGGTATTTGCTACCTTTCCTGATGTCGAAAGGGATGTTCTGGACATGTGGTTTCTGCCTCCTGTCCATTCTGTTCAGCACTTTGTTGAACTGCTTTCCAAGGAGCACAACTGCCTTAGTCAGACCTTCATCAGTATCCAGGTCATACTCATCTTCTTCTCCTTCATCATTGGACACGAAAGCCAGATTCTTGCTCTTCTTTTCAGCCCTATCCGAGAGTCCTAGCTCAAAGGTTTGAAGGGAACCAATGAGTTCATCTACTCTCATGTTGCAAATGTCTTGGGCCTCCTCTATTGCAGTGACTTTCATGTCAAATCTCTTAGGCAAGGATCTGAGGATCTTTCTCACCAGCTTTTCATCAGTCATCCTTTCTCCCAAGGCAGTGCAAGCATTGGCAATTTCAAGAATGTTCATGTGGAAGTCATGAATACACTTTTCCTCCTTCATCTTCAGATTTTCGAATTTTGTGGCCAATAGTTGCAATCTGGACATCTTCACTTTGGAGGTTCCTTCATGAGTGGTTTTCAGGATCTCCCATGCATCCTTGGCCACTGTGCATGTGTTGATCAGTCTGAAGATATTCTTGTCAACTCCATTGAATAGAGCATTCAAAGCTTTGGAGTTTCCAAGTGCCAATTCGTCTTCTTCTTTAGTCCAGTCTTCTTCTGGCTTCAATTCATCAGTGGGCTTTCCTTCTGTGTCCAGCATCTTGGGATGTTCCCAGCCTTTGATGACAGCTTTCCAGGTTCTGCTATCCAGTGATTTGAGGAAGGCCACCATTCTTGCTTTCCAGTATTCATAGTTGGTTCCATCAAGAATTGGTGGTCTGTTCACTGGTCCTCCTTCTTTCTCCATGTTCATCAGAATTTATCTCCCTAGATCTCACTCAGTGATTTCGAGTGCCTGCTCTGATACCAATTGAAATTCTGATACTGGGGACAGATGTCGTACAGGATGTCACGACATCACGCTTCAGAACATGCAGATTGTATGTGTCCGTATGAACAGATTAAACAAGTAAATAACACAAGAGAATTGTTAACCCAGTTCGGTGCAACCTCACCTACATCTGGGGGCTACCAAGCCAGGGAGGAAATCCACTAAAATAGTGTTAGTTCAAGGTCTAACAGCCACTGTTTACAACCTTCTCACCTAACCACTACCCGTGCGATCTCTACCTAAGAGCCACTCTTAGATATGAGAAACCCCGCTCACTCCCTCTCAATCACACTCCCGTGTTTACAAATAAATCAAAGACACACCAGAGATCAACTCTGAACAAAAGGGATCAACCCTACACACTAGAGATCAACTCTACACACAAGAGATCAACTCTACACACTCAGGTCCAACACTTGATGTTAGGGTACCATCAAGGTGGCTCACAAAACACTCAAGTCCCAAAACTCACAAAATAACTCTTCAATCCCGGACTTGGTACTCAACCCGTGCAGCCTTCATGTT
The DNA here is from genome assembly GCF_000004515.6 of Glycine max. NCBI lineage: Eukaryota > Viridiplantae > Streptophyta > Magnoliopsida > Fabales > Fabaceae > Glycine > Glycine max. The sequence goes on from NC_038254.2 coordinate 17,449,740, forward strand.
TAAATAGCAGTGTACGTATCTGGGCTGCAACTACTTGTGCTGGATGAGATCTATCATTTTCCTGAAAATCTGCACTTAAAGATCTAAAAGATACAGTTTGATCTTTTAGTTTTTATCTTTAATCTTTAATCCTGAACGAACTATTCTAGTTTGTAATTCGAACTTTACTTATCTTTTAATTCGTTCCTAAAGATAGATCGCCAATCTGTTGCTAACTGCACATTAATCTGTTAAAGATATAACAGATTTATGTGTCCAGTATTTTCGGGCAGATGTCAGGACATCGTGTCCGACATCGTGGATCCTGCAGCTTCAATTCTTCATTTCACATTTTATCTTGCTTTGCATTGTGCAGCAACTCCAGTATTTTCGGGCAGGATGTCCTGGACATTGTATCCGACATCGTGGATCCTGCAGCTTCAATTCTTCATTTGACATTTTATCTTGCCTTGTGCATTGTGCAGCCCGATCTTATTCCTTGACATAACATTGGACATCATGTGCAGCAACTCCAGCTTTCCTTCATTGTCTAAGTGCTTATGTTTTAACAAAATCTTAGCCAATCTTTTAAAACTCAGTAGAGCTAAGCACTAACAATCTCCCCCTTTGGCAAATTTTGTCTAAAACATACTTAGACACTTCCTGAGCAGGTACGAGCAGTTATGCAAGTGGGATCAGCAACTTTCATTATCAGAGTAATCAAGCACAGCGGTATCTGTAGTGGTACAGCAAAATTCTGCAAGTTGCAAGTCGTTTCCAGGATGTCAAGACATCTCACGTGACATCAGCTTTCTGCTCCCCCTGTCTCCATGCTCTTACTGTGTGAAGCAGTTCACTGCAGCATCTTCTATCAGCTACTAGTCTTTTCCAGGATGTCAAACATCTCACGTGACATCAGCTTTCTGCTCCCCCTGTCTCCATGCTCTAGCTGCAGCATCTTCTATCAGCTACTCGTAGTTACAGTAGCTTACATCAGTCATCATCAGCAGCAGCAGTCTCCCCCTCAAAATCATAATATGCATACAGGTATCATACAACTCCCCTCAAAATCATGAACCATGCATACATCGTATCCTACTACTCAAATCATACATCATGACTACTACTGCATACATAGAGTCCTACTACTCAGAATCATAAATCATGCATAATACTATTACTCCCCCTTTTTAGACAGAATTTGACAAAAGTAGAATGCATGCAAATATTACAGACCAATAGCAATCAATTGTTCAAAGGGACATCCCCTATAGCTAGTAAGAGTAAAAAGCAAAAATAAAGGTCTGATGGTCATGGGGTGGCTTCAGAATCATCATCATCGATTCTGTATCCTCTGCTGCATCTTCCTCTTCCTCAGCTGCTCTTCTTCTTGCTCAGCTGCTTCTTCTTCCTCAGCTGCTTCACCACATCAATGCCACTGTCTGTGAGTCTTTCGATCAGCCGTTCCAGCTCCATTTTCTTCTCTGTGGTGGCTTTGATGGTTGCCTCCAGCACCTTGCATGTGTCCTTGAGTTCAGCAATCAAGCATCCTTGGATACAGCACCTGAAGCAGCAGCTTTCCCTGATGTCGAGACAATGTCTGGGACATGTGTCCCCTCAAACAGTTTGTAATGCAGGGACAGAGGGATTCTCTCTTCATTACAGAGTCAATGTTGTTTAAAATATTGGGATGTTGACTCAACATAATGCCACACAATACAGTTGGGAAGGCAATGGGTAATTTGACAGCAAAAGATTCTGAATGCTTAATAGTTTGGTCAAAAATATAGTTTCCAAAATTAAATTTGGACTTGGTTCCAACAGCATACAGAAATTTACCCAAACCTGTGGCAACAGTGGAAGTATGATTGGTGGGTACCCAGTTTGCAGCGCCAATCCTATGCAGGATTGCATACTTCACACTTAGCTTCCCTGCAGAAAGCTTCCCTTTCTTTGGCCAATGCTGGACTCGTTTGGCAGTGATTTCCTTGGCAATCTGATGCTCAGAAACATCAATATCCACCACTCCTTCAGTAGGTCTGCCCAGGTATTTGTTGATCACAGCAGGGGAGAATCTAACACACTTTCCTCTGACAAACACTTTCTGATAATCATCACTCTTTCTGTTTGTTATGTCAGAGGGAATGTTGACAATGAATTCCCTGACTAGCTTTCATAACATCTCCCAACTTGGTGACAGTCTTCAGCAGTCCAGCAGCCTTGATGAGGTCCATGATCTCCTTGCAATCCAAGGCATCTCTTCCCAGTTCTCTTTCAAGCAAGTCTGCGTTGATATACAATTTCCACCTTTCAACATTGCCAATGGAGTGGAATGAGATGTTGTCCAATGGTGCATCAGGGACATTTCCAGGCACCTTTTTCCCTGATTTCTTGGCCCTCTTGATGTCGGAACATCTAGTTCGACATCATCATCAGAATCAGATGAGGAAATTTCTTTCCTCTTCTTGGAAGGGATTGCAACTTTGCTCCATCTGGATGTGGTAGGAGTGATTGGTGTGCTCTTCTTCTGTGCCATAGTTTTGATTCGTCCAGACCTCTTAATGGGGTTTTTCCCTTTCTGCTTTGTAATCTTTCTGCAATGCCAGGTGCCAACTTGTTGGCAATGGGTTCCTCATCAGATTCTACTTCTTCTAGGTCAATGAGGTCACCTGGAGCAGGTTCTGGTGCCCTTGGTGCAGGGGTCTCCTCTGTGGCTTGATCCTCTTCCTCTGTTGATTCCTCTTCACTGGGTGAAGGAGGACTTCAGCATTTGGAGTGGAAGATGTTGGAACATCTTTTCAGCATCAGGCACAGAAACATTGGGTGGAAGATGTTGGAACATCTTCATCAGCATCAGGACAGAAGCATTTTTCAGAATGCTACTCACAATACTGCGGATCTTCTTATCCATCTCCGGTCTACTTCCCTAGGACTTGTTGCAAGGCTAGGGTTTTCAGAAATCTTCACTCCCTGTTGTCTTTTGGGACCAGTTTCTCAGGAACAGGGCTTGACCAGGAATCATTTGTATGGGTTGGATATGGAATTCAGGTTGTTCCTGGTTTGATGTGCTTTGGTGGATGATGGAGATGATGGGTGAACCAGGAGTGAAGTTTCTTTTGGTGAGGTAGCCATGGAGAAGCAGAGCTTTGGAATGGTTTCGTGAAATCTGAGAGTGTTGGGAATGCTGATGAAACGAGATTGCCACGAAAATGTAAGTTTGAATGAGGAATGTAGAGGGACGTGTGAAGCAACGGTCGAATTTGTTTTGGCCCAGTAGTGAACGTGCTATTAACGTTTGAGCACGTTCAGATAGAAGTAATTGCTATAATCCTCTAGCAGACAAATGCCCAGCTTGCCCCTCAGTTTTTCAAACTGATTTGCATCCAATGCCTTTGTGAAAATATCTGCTATTTGTTCCTCAGTGTCAACATGCTCCAGTGTGATAACTTTATCATCAACAAGCTCTCTAATATAGTGATGTCTAATGTCAATGTGCTTGGTTCTGCTGTGTTGAACAGGATTTTTAGAAATATTAATAGCACTCAAGTTGTCACAGTACAATGTCATGACATCTTGTTCGACATTGTACTCCTTGAGCATCTGCTTCATCCAAACTAGTTGTGAACAGCTGCTTCCTGCTGCAATATACTCTGCTTCTGCAGTAGATAGGGACACACAGTTCTGCTTCTTGCTGAACCATGAAATAAGATTGTTGCCCAGATAGAAGCATCCACCAGAAGTGCTTTTTCTGTCATCTGCACTTCCAGCCCAATCAGCATCACAATACCCAACCAGCATTGAATCTGAACAATGACAGTACATAATCCCATAGTCACTGGTGCCATTTACATATTTCAGAATTCTCTTTACTTGATTCAAGTGACTTATCTTGGGATTGGCTTGATATCTTGCACAAACACCTACTGCATAGGTGATGTCAGGTCTGCTAGCTGTTAAATATAGTAAGCTCCCAATCATGCTTCTGTACAGACTTTGATCAACACTGGTGCCAGCTTCATCTTTGACAGCTTCAAGTGAGTAGGTGCAGGTGTTCTTTTATGGCTGGCATTTCCATCCCAAACTTCTTGACAATGTTCTTTGCATACTTGCTTTGTGAGAGGAATATGGAGTCTTCCATCTGCTTCACTTGGAGTCCCAGAAAATAAGTCAGCTCTCCAACAAGACTCATCTCAAATTCAGATTGCATCTGTTGGACAAAATGTCGAAGCATCTCATTCGACATCCCTCCAAACACAATGTCATCAACATATATCTGTGCTATCATCAAGTTTTCAGCATCTTGTTTGACAAAGAGAGTCTTGTCAATTCCTCCCTTCCTATACCCTTGCTGAGTAAGGAACTCTGTTAGCCTTTCATACCAAGCTCTTGGAGCTTGCTTCAATCCATAGAGAGCCTTCTTGAGCCTGTATACATGATCTGGATGAGTTGGATCTACAAATCCCTTTGGCTGCTCCACATAGACTTCTTCATTCAGGTATCCATTCAGAAACGCGCTCTTCACATCCATCTGGTACAGCTTGAATTTGAGGATGCAAGCTACACCAAGTAACAATCTGATGGACTCAAGTCTAGCAACTGGGGCGAAAGTTTCATCAAAGTCTACACCTTCAATCTGAGTGTAGCCTTGAGCAACAAGTCTGGCCTTGTTTCTGGTTATAACACCTTCTTCATTGGTTTTGTTCTTGAAGATCCACTTGGTGCCAATCACATTAGTTCCCTCGGGTCTAGGAACTAGCTCCCAAACTTCATTCCTTTTGAATTGCTCCAATTCTTCTTGCATAGCATTGATCCAGAACTCATCAGTCAGTGCCTCTTTCACATTCTTGGGCTCAATTTTGGAGACAAAGCATGAATTGGAGACAATCTCAATCTCCCTTGATCTTGTAGTGACTCCTCTGTTTGGATCTCCTATAATCAGCTCCTTGGGGTGCATCTTCTGGATTCTAATGGAGGGTCTCTTGTCAGGTTGGTTGATGTTTGGTTCATCTGTAGCAGAATCAGAGTTTTCTGCATTTTCTGCACTTTTAGCTGTATCTGCTACATTGTCTCCCGATGTTCTGACATCTTCTTCGACATCCTTCTTTCTTGCTGGAGTTAGATCATCAACAACCACATTGATGGATTCCATCACAGTTCTGGTTCTGGAATTGAATACTCTATATGCTCTGCTGTTTGTAGAGTATCCCAGGAATATTCCTGCATCACTCTTGGGATCCATCTTTCTCCTTTGCTCTCTATCTGCCAAAATGTAACATGGACTTCCAAAGATGTGGAAGTGCTTGACAGTTGGCTTCCTCCCTTTCCAGATTTCATACAGTGTGGTTGGAGTCCCTCTTCTAAGTGTGACTCTGTTGTGGATGTAGCATGCTGTGTTCATGGCTTCAGCCCAGAGATTATAGGGAAGTTCTTTGGCATGAAGCATGACCCTAGCAGCCTCTTGCAAAGTCCTGTTTTTCCTTTCAACTATGCCATTCTGTTGTGGTGTAATGGCTGCAGAGAACTCATGAGTGATGCCTTCCAGATGTGCAGAATTCAGTAAACCTGCTGTTTTCAAACTCTCTGCCATGGTCACTCCTGATTCTCTTGATGACACAGTCTTTTTCTCTTTGAAGTCTTAGACTCAACTCCTTGAATACTTCAAAGGTGTCTGATTTTCTCTGATAAAGTTGACCCAGGTAAATCTGGAGAAATCATCCACAACAACATAGGCATACCTCTTTCCTCCAAGGCTTTCAACTTGCATAGGCCCCATCAAGTCCATGTGAAGTAGTTCCAGCACCCTGGAAGTGGTCTGATGTTGAAGCTTCTGGTGGGACATCTTGACTTGCTTTCCAATCTGACATTCACCACAGATTCTGCCTTCTTCTATTTTCAGATTGGGAATGCCTCTAACAGCACCTTTGTCAATGATTTTCTTCATGCCTCTTAAGTGCAGATGTCCAAATCTTTGATGCCATATTCTGACTTCATCTTCTTTGGAGGATAGACATGTGGAGGAGTAACTGGTTTCTTGAGGTGTCCATAGGTAACAGTTGTCCTTTGATCTGCTGCCCTTCATTAGAACTTCACTCTTCTCATTTGTCACCAAGCATTCTGACTTTGTGAAGTTTACATTGAATCCTTCATCACACAGCTGACTGATGCTGATCAAGTTTGCAGTCAGTCCCTTCACCAGCAGTACTTTGTTCAGACTAGGAAGTCCATCATGAACTAGCTTTCCCATTCCAATGATCTTTCCTTTAGAGCCATCTCCAAATGTCACATAGCTAGTGGAGCAGGGCTCAATGTTCACCAGGAATTCTTTGACTCCTGTCATGTGTCTGGAACAGCCGCTATCTAGGTACCAATCTTCCTTAGCTGATGCTCTAAGTGAAGTATGAACAACAAGACTGACAATCTTGTGTTTTGGAACCCACATCATCTTCTTTCTGCTGTTGCTACTTTGAGTTCCATGATGTGGATGGCCATGTAGATGATAGCAAAAGGGCTTTATGTGACCATACTTGCCACAGTAGTGACACCTCCACTTCTTTCTTTTGCTCCTTTTCTGCTGCGTTCCATGATGTCGAGACCGATGTTGTGACATCGTGGCTCCAGTGCTGTTTTTGGCAGGAACAAATTCTGTCATGGTTGTTCTGCCAGCAGACTTAGGATTAATCCAAGTCCTCTCTGGTTTCCAACATTCTTTCCAAGCTGCAGCACCTCATCAAGCGTATCTGAGCCTTTATTCAGCATCTTTATTGATTTTGTCATGTTTTCCAGTTTAGAGTTCAGAAAACCAACTTCTCCTTTAAGCTCAGAGATCTCCTCTTCATGTGCCTCCTTTTCAGCCTCCAGATCTGCAATGACCTTCTTCAGTTGTGCTTCTTGCTGAAGAATCTTCTCACTTTTGATGCATAGTTTTCTATAGGATATAGCAAGCTCATCAAAAGTGATTTCACTATCTGTATCACTTGAATCTTCAGCAGATTCAAATCTCCCAGTGAGTGCATTTACATCTCTGTCAGAATCACTTTCTTGTTCACTCTCTGTATCATCAGACCGACATACAGAAAGTCCTTTCCTCTGCTTCTTGAGATGAGTGGGACATTCAGCTATGATGTGTCCATAGCCTTCACACCCATGGCATTGAATTCCTTTGCTGTGACTGGGCTTTTCATCTGACCTTTTCTGGTATTTACTACCTTTCCTGATGTCGAAAGGGATGTTCTGGACATGTGGTTTCTGCCTCCTGTCCATTCTGTTCAGCACTTTGTTGAACTGCTTTCCAAGGAGCACAACTGCATTAGTCAGCCTTCATCAGTATCCAGGTCATACTCATCTTCTTCTCCTTCATCATTGGACACGAACGCCAGATTCTTGCTCTTCTTTTCAGCCCTATCCGAGAGTCCTAGCTCAAAGGTTTGAAGGGAACCAATGAGTTCATCCACTCTCATGTTGCAAATGTCTTGGGCCTCCTCTATTGCAGTGACTTTCATGTCAAATCTCTTAGGCAAAGATCTGAGGATCTTTCTCACCAGCTTTTCATCAGTCATCCTTTCTCCCAAGGCAGTGCAAGCATTGGCAATTTCAAGAATGTTCATGTGGAAGTCATGAATACACTTTTCCTCCTTCATCTTCAGATTTTCGAATTTTGTGGCCAATAGTTGCAATCTGGACATCTTCACTTTGGAGGTTCCTTCATGAGTGGTTTTCAGGATCTCCCATGCATCCTTGGCCACTGTGCATGTGTTGATCAGTCTGAAGATATTCTTGTCAACTCCATTGAATAGAGCATTCAAAGCTTTGGAGTTTCCAAGTGCCAATTCGTCTTCTTCTTTAGTCCAGTCTTCTTCTGGCTTCAATTCATCAGTGGGCTTTCCTTCTGTGTCCAGCATCTTGGGATGTTCCCAGCCTTTGATGACAGCTTTCCAGGTTCTGCTATCCAGTGATTTGAGGAAGGCCACCATTCTTGCTTTCCAGTATTCATAGTTGGTTCCATCAAGAATTGGTGGTCTGTTCACTGGTCCTCCTTCTTTCTCCATGTTCATCAGAATTTATCTCCCTAGATCTCACTCAGTGATTTCGAGTGCCTGCTCTGATACCAATTGAAATTCTGATACTGGGGACAGATGTCGTACAGGATGTCACGACATCACGCTTCAGAACATGCAGATTGTATGTGTCCGTATGAACAGATTAAACAAGTAAATAACACAAGAGAATTGTTAACCCAGTTCGGTGCAACCTCACCTACATCTGGGGGCTACCAAGCCAGGGAGGAAATCCACTAAAATAGTGTTAGTTCAAGGTCTAACAGCCACTGTTTACAACCTTCTCACCTAACCACTACCCGTGCGATCTCTACCTAAGAGCCACTCTTAGATATGAGAAACCCCGCTCACTCCCTCTCAATCACACTCCCGTGTTTACAAATAAATCAAAGACACACCAGAGATCAACTCTGAACAAAAGGGATCAACCCTACACACTAGAGATCAACTCTACACACAAGAGATCAACTCTACACACTCAGGTCCAACACTTGATGTTAGGGTACCATCAAGGTGGCTCACAAAACACTCAAGTCCCAAAACTCACAAAATAACTCTTCAATCCCGGACTTGGTACTCAAACCCGTGCAGCCTTCATGTTTAAATAGCAGTGTGCGTTTCTGGGCTGCAACTACTTGTGCTGGATGAGATCTATCTTCTTCCTGAAAATCTGCACTTAAAGATCTAAAAGATAACGTTTGATCTTTTAGTTTGAATCTTTAATCTTTAATCTTTAATCCCTGAACGAACTCTTCTAGTTTGTAATTCGAACTTTAATGATCTTTTAATTCGTTCCTAAAGATAGATCATCTAATCTTTTGCTAACTGCACAATAATCTGTTAAAGATATAACAGATTTATGTGTCCAGTATTTTCGGGCAAGATGTCAGGACATCGTATCCGACATCGTGGATCCTGCAGCTTCAATGCTTCATTTGACATTTTATCTTGACTTATGCATTGTGCAGCAACTCCAGTATTTTCGGGCAGGATGTCAGGACATTGTATCCGACATCGTGGATCCTGCAACTTCAATTCTTCATTTGACATTTTATCTTGCCTTGTGCATTGTGCAGCCCGATCTTATTCCTTGACATAACGTTGGACATCATGTGCAGCAACTCCAGCTTTCCTTCATTGTCTAAGTGCTTATGTTTTAACAAAATCTTAGCCAATCTTTTAACACTCCGTAGAGCTAAGCACTAACACTTTTCTTGTATGTTAACTCATCCAGAGACATTTTCTCCTCTATATTACATTGCATTTATTCTCTTATTAACTTTCTATTACAGGTTTATATAATTTTTAGAAATTTTAAAGTAAATTGTGTTCATTTTAGATATTAAAATAATATTATATATATTTTAACATATATAACATTATGTGTAAAAAAACACATATAACATTTATAAGTTATATTAAAGAATAGAAATACTCCTATATACAAAAATACATTTACTCATCTGAATGTTAACTAATTACTACTTAATTTGGATACCTGTGGCTATACTACTTAAGAATTTATGATCTAGTTTGATTCTATCATGTCTTGTATATATATAAGACGTTAGCATATATATTATTTCTAGCTAGTTTGTTTCTATCATATGTTTGATAACTTCTAGCAAAGATATTTTGGGGGTCAAGTTTGTTGCTTTCACGTTGATTCAATAATTCAAGTTCTTACATACAAGGCAAAAAATATTGGTTAAAATGTGATTTTAATCCCTCTAATTTCTTAAATTCATAATTTTGATTTCACTATTAGAAAATCGACTTTTAAGGATGGTTCTAATGTACATTTAACAGTGGTTGTGAAATCGTCTTTGAAGCCAATAACGTTAAAAGTGATTGATGTATCACGACAGTTATAAAATAAACCGTCTTAAAAAATATGTCTCTTTCTAAGACATTTCTTACATAAAAATTGTTTTAGAAGGTGCATCTTCTAAGATGATTCTTATGTAAGAGTCATCTTAGAAGATGCATCTTCTAAGACGATTCTTACATATCTTAGAAGAAACATATTCTAAGATGGTTCTTATGAAAAAACCGTCTTAAAAGATACATATTCTAAAACGGTTATTATGTAAGAACTATTTTAGAAGAAACACATTTTAAGACGGTTTTTACATTAGAACCATCTTAAAATGTGTCTCTTACATTAGAACCGTCTTAAAATGTGCCTCCAACTTATTTTCTGAAAGTTCATATACTGGAATTAATCTTTGATTGCTTTGTCTTATTTCTTTCCATTCGAATCGGGAAATTCTGGTTTCTTTTGCCGTTGATGGGATTGTGCTACTTGCTTCACTTTCTGTTAAAAAAAATGGACAAGTAACCTTCTATTAGAAAAAGTTTAAAAATATTAGACTCTTGGGACCTAGCCAAAACAGAAGTCAGCAACTGGGATAGCCAAGAATGTGCCTTTTGCCCCCAAGAACTCTTCAAAAAAACTGATAGTTTTTGCTGTGTTTTATTACTCATTCAAACTCCATTCAACGGAGATCATACAAATTCTTGCAGCCACACTTGGTTCCTAGGAACGTCTGCAATGGATGACAAAACATTAATACAAACACACACTTTAACTGTAGAAGAAGCATCTAATGTGAGATTACCTATCTCAGGTGTTATGAACCCCCTTAAGGCATACCCTTGAAGGTTAAGGGCACTGACCCTTTGATGGTTGAGGCTGCATGTGACTCCATGCCACTTGCAAAAGTGAGTTGAACTATTCCAAGAAGCCAAGACATTAAAAGGGTTGTTTTCTACTGCTTCTTTGAATCTGAGAGATGATAATTGGTCTGTGTCATTTCCTAAGGCACTAGCAGTGCTCTTAGGTTGCAAACATAGTAGGGTGGTAGAAAAGAGAACCATAACAGTGCATGCTAACAGAATATTAGATGATGCAATCTTCTTGTTATGGACATGGCTCACACATTTGGAGAAGGATTTCGGTATCCATTTCAACCAATGGTCATCCAATATCAGAGCATGATTTTCTAATAGTATAGCATAGCATACTCAAGCAAACAATTGTATTATGTTTATTTTCTCAGCATTGGTTCAACTGCATAGGGACCAATCCTGAGTTGTCTATTGTATTTTCTAGTACCTCTGGTACTTAATTAATATATTAGTATTTTGGCTGATCAAAAAAATAAAAAAACAACAGTGCATGTGAACCAGAATGAAGAGTTTGTCTTTCATTTAGTTTTAGTCATGGAGAATATCAACCAAATGAAAACTGTTTGGTACAAAGTTGAGTTGCTATAATTCTTCTATATACAAAAGAGTCTATATAATTGATAACTAGCTAGGAGTTACAATTGTTTTAATGACTTATGGTGTGTGTGAACATTCGTACCTTTTGAGTTCACTTAAGTTGATATAAAGCTATAAAATTCTTGCTATTATTATTAGGATAAGATTTATTGGTCATTGCTGTTTCGAAATTAATTAAAAGTGGTCTTGCGGTCATTGATGGAAAGTGAATTGTGCTGAAGCCTCGAACTCAGGTATTTATATGTTTTATTTGAAAACTACTCTCAAATTGTTTGTGTATGCATTACTGGTATAGTTGTAGAACTGTTTGATTTATACGCACCAGTTGTTGCTAAGTACAGGATAAATTGCAATGCCATGAAAGTAGTATTTACTGAATAATTTGGAAAGTAAATGATCGAGGCCGTACCTGAATCAAATAAATATTAAAATGTAGTAACTAGGAAGTGATCCTAGGTCGTTTCCCAACGAGCAATGATACACCAAATGTTCATAACATATAGTAGGAAATAGTAACAAATTGGGGGGGGGGGTTGTTTGCTTTTGTAAATTAAACAGTGAGTAAAATTGAATTAGAAATTATCAGAATTAAAATACATTGCTTCCCCTTGATTCACAAGCAAGTCTCTTATCCTAGGTTGCGAGAATTTATCCTTTATTAGTTCAACCACTTAATCCAACCCTAAATTAAATTACTAAGCGAAATTTAACATAAAGCATTCATTATGTGATTAAGCATCACACACACCAATTACTCATAAACGATCATTAAGCATGAACGTAAATTAAGCACAGAGACAATTAATCAAGCACTAAGCATGCATGAATTAATAGCAACAAATTCAGAGTAATTAGTGAAGAGGAAAAACTGAACAGAATTTAATAGTAATAATAGAACCTCAAAAAGAACTGTGTTTGATCCTCAAGAGAAAACAACGTTGCGGACTTAGCCTTCCATTAATCAAATAGAGAACGGAATTTTATTGATAAAACTAAAAGTCTGAACTGGAATTTCTAAAAATGAAAATAAAAGAGAAAGAGAAAAAAGACTAAAACTAAAAACGAAAAATAGAAGAGAGAGAGGAGAGAGAGAAGGGAGGGGGTCTAAACTAGAACCTTGGTGTTGTTATATAGTTTTTCCAGCCCCAAAGCTTACAAATCTGTTTTAAATCCAAGCCCATAAATAAAATAAAATAAAATCAAATCTAGATAAGATAAGATAAGATCTAGATGAAATAATATCTAGATGAGATCAAATCTAAATAATATCTAGATAAGATAAGATAAGATAAGATCTAATTTTGTAGAATAAAATAGTCTGCCCTTTTCAAGTCCAAGCCCAATTCTGGATTCAAGCCCAATGCTTCATTAATTCCTGAAATTAGATTAAAAACATCAAATTAGCTGAATGGGCCCAAATAATAAAACTACGTAATTAATTTGACAATTAAGACTAATCAGTACTTAAAATGGTGCAAAAAGGGTTAAGAAATAGGAGGAAATAATGGCACATCAAAACCTCCCATACTTAGCCTTTTGCACCCCTGGGCAAAATGAAATAAAGAAAAAAATCCAAGGATATCAAAGAGAGACAAACAAAACATTTACATATTTCTCAATGAACATCAAGGAATGAAAGGAATGGGTAACATCTAACATGAAGAGATCCAAAGAGTCAAGACATTCGTGAAAATCATCCAAGCAACCCAATCATGGAAAAATAGTAAATCTACTCAATAATGAAAAGTGATAAAGCCTCACAAGATATACACTCTATCTCTCAAGTGTCTAGGCTACTGTTTACTCTCGAAGCACCCATGAAAACAAACACCACATAGACTTGGCAAGATTCTAAAAATGACAATCAATCCATAAACAGCACATGAGGATCAAAAGGTCTTTTAAGGTTGTAATGGGAGCAAGGACAAGGTAGGGAAAAATATGGAATAAGTAGCTAAATCCCAAAGGAATAGAGGAACAATGGGGAATAAGTGGAAATTAAGCACAAGTAGTAAACCCAAACCCTCTAATATCAACAAAATCAACCAAGGCTCCCAAATCAAGTCCTCATAACAAGACCTCATTTATTCAACTCCACTTTTTTTTTTTTTTTTGAATAGTACGAATTTGCGGAAACTGAAATTTGTTTTTTGATTTTTTTTTGAACAGTACGAAATTGAAGATTAAAGCAAGAACTAGGCAATATACAAATACATCAAGCATGGCCAAAATAAAACATTAAGCATGGCCAAAAATTATATCTTCCAATGAAACATACCCCCCACCACACTTATTCCCAACTTATTCCCAAAATAATTCCAAAGCTCCAAAATTCCTTAAGGGTAAGGTGATATCATGGTTTTTCACTTAAGGCTTGTAATGAGCTTCAAAACAAAGAAAGGGGAACATAGGCTCAAAGGGGCTATCAAAGGAATTAATTCAAGGTAAGTCCATTTGGCTAGAAGTTTATAAGAACAAAATTGCCTAAATCATTTCCAAATATGCTTGTGAATTAGGAAGCATCAACAAGAATCAAGCCAAGGCTATTGTGCAAGCAATCAATGGGGCAAAACATGATGGAAGCTTGCTTGTGGGGCTTCTATGGAGGCTGGATCTTTGAGCTTCAATGAGGTCCATTAATGGTGATTTCCACCATGAAGATGCAGCGGAAGACAAAGGAGAAGAGGTGAGAGGAGGCGTCATCCACTAGGGAATAAGCCATGGAAGAAGGAGCTTCACCACCAAGATGAGCCTTGGATAAGAAGCTTGGAGAGGATGCTTGAATGGAGGAAAAGAAAGAAGGAGAGAAAGAGAGAGGGGGGAGCACGAAATTGAAGGAATAAAAGAGGTAGAGAAGTGAAACTTTGAAGTATGTCTCACAAGACTCTCATTCATCAAAGTTGCAACTAGTGTTACACATGCTTCTATTTATAGACTAGGTAGCTTCCTTGAGAAGCTTTCTTGAGAAAACTTTCTTGAGAAGCTTTCTTGAGAAAACTTCCTTGAGAAGCTTCTTTGAGAAAACTTCCTTGAGAAGCTAGAGCTTAGCTACACACACCCCTCTCATAACTAAGATCACCTCCTTGAGAAGCTTCCTTAAGAAGATTCCTAAAGAAGCTAGAGCTTAGCTACACACACCTCTCTAATAGCTAAGTTCACCTCCTTGAGATGAGAAGCTAAAGCTTAGCTACACACCCCCTATAATAGCTAAGCTCACCCCCATGACAAAAAAAAAACATGAAAATACAAAAAAAATAGTCCTTACTACAAAGACTACTCAAAATGCCCCGAAATACAAGGCTAAAACCCTATACTACTAGAATGGCCAAAATACAAGGCACAAACGAAGGAAAAACCTATTCTAATATTTACAAAGATAAGCGGGCTCATACTTAGCCCATGGACTCAAAATATACCCTAAGGCTCATGAGAACCCTAGGGCCTTCCCTTGGATCTCTAGCCCAATCTACTTGGAGTCTTCTACCCAATGCCCTTGCGGGATAGGATTGCATCATTCCCTCCACCTTGGAAAGGATTTGACCTCAAATCCCGAGGTTCTTCATACTCTGGGCTCCTTCCCTCAACACCTGTAAAAAGAACAAAAACATATATATTAGTGGTGTTTGGTATGTTGAAGTAAGGTAAGGTCTGAAAACCCATTTCCTGGGCATCTTCCCATGAAGGAACATGGTTTCTCACCAACTCAATGAGTGGTGATACAAGTAAAGAAAAATATGGGACAAACCTTTTGTAAAAGTTTGTTAAGTCATGGAAGCCCCAAATTTTTCTTATACTTGGTGGAGTGGGCCACTCAGGAATGACCTTTATTCTCTTAGGGTTCATGGGAACCCCTTGACCACTATTTGAAAAATTAAGAAAAGTAACGCAATAAAACATACCTTTTTCTGTATTTTCATATTAATTATTCCTACCAAAAAGTATGACAAACCTAAGGTGTCCCATATGAGTACCTAAGTTCGTATTGAAACTAAAAATAAGAACAAACCTACCTAATGGGTCCCTATGTACACACACCATGAAGATGTTAGGTGTACGAGTGATTTTACAAAAGAGGGTTGCACCACTCAAAACATTCATCATACCACCTATTTTAGGGACTTGGTGCCTAATAATACCTATTTTGGGCACCAACAAAGCACAAGGATTTAAGCTCTTGCGAACCAAACCCTCATCCAACAACTTCCTTACTTGAGGAATAAACTCAAGCCCAAGAGGTGTGGCAATGCTAGCAAGTGCCTTTTTACAAAAGAGAAAATGTGGAGGTTGTCTAAGAGGGAAAGTTTCTTTATTGTTTGTATTTATTGTAAAATGAGTTTCCTTCTTAGCTAAACTCTTGGAGGAGACACTTACCTCGTTACACTTCTCTTTAACCACTAATGGTTGTCCTTCTTCTTGGGGGTAGATTTCTTCACTAGATTCTTCCCCTTTTGCTTTTTCACTTTCACTAGAGGAAGGTGAAGTAGTAGCCTCATCTTGGCTACTATAAATGTCTTGGCCTCTCATAATCATGGTTTTTGTGGTGGGGCATTGAGAAGTAATGTGTCCTCTTCCAAGACATTTAAAGCACTTTATAGAGCTAGTTTTCTCTTGCATACTAGCCTTAGGGGCTTGCTTTTCTATTGTCTTTCCCTTATCATCTTTTGGCTTAGAAGGTGTCACCCCTAAGATGCCTTGACTTTGGTCTTTCTTTGGATAAGAGTGAGAGCCATAAGATTTTGAAGTAGACTTCTTTTTAAGTTGTTGCTCTACCTTTATTTCCCAATCTAAGTTAGCCTCTACATTGTCCTTCCCATGGAAGTATGAGAGTTTAATGTTAGCCTCTTGAGGCTTTCTTTCCTTTTCTCTTCTATGGGAGTGAGGTCTAAGATGTGACCTATGCCTTCCTTCGCAATAGTCACGAAGTTCTTCACTTAGGCTTTTGCAAGAGTTATGACTACTATAGGAGGCATGTTTTTCTCTTTTCATTTCTTTCATTATTTTTCTTCTTTCTTCCTCTCTTGTTTTCTTTCTTTCATCTTGACTTATTTCTTCCACTCTTTTTTTTCCTTTTTCTTTTCTCTCTTGTTTTTCTTTCCATAACTTGAGGGAACTCAACTCATCTAAGATTCTAGATAAAGGGTCTTTATGACTAGTACCCTTGCCATTAACACTAGATGAATGATGACTCATGTTGGTTCCTTAGTTGTGGTTCTTTCTTGTTGGAGGTTTGAAAACAAAAGGTAAAAGAAACTATGGTTGAAACTAGCCAAATAAACACTAAAAGAGGTGTGAAAGATAAGGTAAAAAACTAATTGGTAAAAGGAAAGCTATCTAGGTGGTTTGACAATGGAAGGTAAAGGAAATAAGCTATGAAAGTAAGCAAGAAATGTAAACTAGGCGAATCCTAAGAGTGTTTGGATTACCACATTCAAGGTTCCCAACAAAACACTCACTATCCTAAGGAAAAATTGCCTAAAATTATTACACACAAATGGAAGTTTGGTAACCTATTGGAGGCTCCCAACACACTTCCAATGAAAGGCCTTTTTGTTACAAAACTTAAAAGCAATGAAGGTAAGTAAATTGCAAATTACAAAATTACAAAACGGTCCTCAATTTTGGTGGTTGTTCTCTCTTTGGTGATTCACTCAATTTGGAGTGCTTCTTAGTCCAATAGCTCTTAAGGTGGTTGGCCCCTTGCTTCTGGACTCAAATTCTTCAAGGGATGGCACCAATCATCCTTCCAATTCCCTATATGGCAACCCACAAACAAGGAAACAAAGAGACAAGCAATAACCAAAGACAAAAAAAAAATGAAATGAAAGCTAAACCAATGGAGTTTTAACAAGACAATTTTTCAAGGATTATTCAACAATTAAAGCAATGAAAAGGACGTAGAAGCAAGCTAGGACTCAAAGAGAAACTTAGAATGGCTCTAGAGTAGAGTAAAAAAACTGAAAAAAAAGACTCAACAAACCTCTAGCTTTGGCACTTGTCTTCACACTAATTTTCAATATAAATTTCCAATTATAGAATAAATTTTGAGTCAAAACAACAAGTACACTTCCCTTTCACCTTTTTTTTTTCTGGATACTGATTTTCCTGCCAACTTGTGTGATTTTTCGTATTTTTTCCTTTTATCCAAATCACTTTTTTATTTTTCTATAAATTTTTTCCAGATTTCTAGAAAATTCAGTAAAAACTTCAGCTCAAAATTCGAAGTAACCAATTCTCAGTAATTTTTACAAGTTTGTATGTCCAAGCTGCCAGCACCAGCGATTTGTTTCTTTAAGCATGGTATATTGATTGCCTTGGGCTTACTTTCAACCTTCCTATGTATGTTGAACTTACTAGGATTGTTTACCACAGTTTTAGGAGTTCAATATTCACTTAGGATCAACATTTCAGCCAGCAATTCAATCACCAAAACTCAAATTCACAATAGACACAATCATAAGGAAACCTAAAAGTTCAAGAAAAGGTTTACAATCAAAGACTCTCTAAGAATTTTGCATGAACATGTTAAGGACTAATTACCATGAAAGATTTGACTCAAATCAAATAATAGGCTAAAAGAATTTCATACACTCATGAACAAATGAGTTAGACAAGGAAACAAGAAAATAAAATTCAGCACAACATAAGAAATCTTATGTGACAAGTTTCATGACTAGACATGACTTCTATGACAAAACTACAATAGGTGAACAAGTCACTCTAGATTTTTTAGGTTTTCTTCTACTTTAATATTTTTTGTAAGAATTTTATGGTTTAGGTTTCAGCCACAAAAAATAACAAGACAAAACTCAAAGGAACCTAAACTCAACACAATTCATGGTTCAAGAACAAGAACAAGAAATTTGAACCATAGAAAATCAAATTAGTTTCTATAGCAAGTTTAATTAGTGGAAACTCTAAAGAAACATGTTAACAGCATTTAGAACAAGACATGTGAGGAGATACATGGAGAAAAATGAAGAAACAACAATGGAAGAGAAGGTAAAGAAAAAAATTAATGGAGGTTTAAGGAGCACCTACTTGAAGCTCTTGTGTTCTGATTACCACTTGATGGAAGCTTGCTTGTGGGGCTTCTATGGAGGCTGGATCTTTGAGCTTCAATGAGGTCCATTAATGGTGATTTCCACCATGAAGATGCAACGGAAGACAAAGGAGAAGAAGTGAGAGGAGGCGCCATCCACTAGGGAATAAACCATGGAAGAAGGAGCTTCACCACCAAGATGAGCCTTGGATAAGAAGCTTGGAGAGGATGCTTCAATGGAGGAAAAGAAAGAGGGAGAGAAAGAGAGAGGGGGGAGCACGAAATTGAAGGAATAAAAGAGGTAGAGAAGTGGAACTTTGAAGTATGTCTCACAAGACTCTCATTCATCAAAGTTGCAACTAGTGTTACACATGCTTCTATTTATAGACTAGGTAGCTTCCTTGAGAAGCTTTCTTGAGAAAACTTCCTTGAGAAGCTTCCTTGAGAAGCTTCTTTGAGAAAACTTCCTTGAGAAGCTTCCTTGAGAAGCTTCTTTGAGAAAACTTCCTTGAGAAGCTAGAGCTTAGCTACACACACCCCTCTCATAACTAAGCTCACCTCCTTGAGAAGCTTCCTTAAGAAGATTCCTAAAGAAGCTAGAGATTAGCTACACATACCTCTCTAATAGCTAAGCTCACCTCCTTGAGATGAAAAGCTAGAGCTTAGCTACACACCCCATATAATAGCTAAGCTCACCCCCATGACAAAAAAACATGAAAATACAAAAAAAAAGTCCTTACTACAAAGACTACTCAAAATGCCCCAAAATACAAGGCTAAAACCCTATACTACTAGAATGGCCAAAATACAAGTCCCAAATGAAGGAAAAACCTATTCTAATATTTACAAAGATAAGCGGGCTCATACTTAGCCCATGGGCTCAAAATATACCCTAAGGCTCATGAGAACCCTAGGGCCTTCCCTTGGATCTCTAGCCCAATCTACTTGGAGTCTTCTACCCAATGCCCTTGCGGGATAGGATTACATCAAAACACACCAAAAGATTATGATGATGGATGGCTCAAATTCTCACAAAGGTAAACTTATCACTTTCAAAACTATCATGAAATGTAGAGGAAAAACAAGGATTTCAAATCACAAAATGTCAAGAGACTTTTATTTTCAGAACAATTACCCATTACTTGAACATATCTTATAATTCAAAGACAAACATGCAAATTAAACACAACAAAACTAACAAAATTAAACTAGAACCCAACAAAACTAACAAAATTAAACTAATTTATCACAACTAATAAAACCAAAAACAAAGAACACACTCCCCCCGTACTTAAACAACACATTATCCTCAATGTAGCACAATTAAAAGATTAAAAGCAATTAAACCATCAAATAGAATAAGACAAATGTAATAAAAGTAAAGAAGGAGATAGGGAAAGAAAAACTCCCTAAGTCATGGTGGAAAAGAAGTAAGCTGAAGTAAGGAGATCTTTTGAGCAAGGACAACCCCCAATGTGTAATTGGATGCATCGCACATTAGCTCAAATGGGGCTGTCCAATCAGGTGCCTGAATGATAGGGGTGGTAGTCAGTGCTCTTTTGAGGCAATGAAAGGCCTCTTTGCATTTATCATTAAAGTCAAACTCCACCTCCTTTTGCAACAAGTTGGATAGTGGAAGGGCTACCTTGCTAAAATCTCTTAGAAAGCGCCTGTATAATCCTGCATGACCAAGAAAAGATCGCACCTCTCGCACGCAAGAGGGGTAAGGCAATTGTGAAATAATAGAAATTTTTGCAGCATCTACTTCAATGTCCTTACTGGAAATAATGTGGCCTAAAACTATACCTTGCTCAACCATAAAATGACATTTTTCAAAATTTAGAACAATGTTAGTTTCAATGCATCTATTCAAAACCTTTTCCAGACTATCCAAACAATTATCAAAAGAGGATCCATATACAGTGAAATCATCCATAAACACCTCTATGCAATTTTCTAAAAAATCACAAAATACTAATCATGCACCGCTGGAAGGTACCAGGGGCATTGCACAGGCCGAAAGGCATCCTCCTATAGGAAAAAGTGCCGAAGGGGCAGGTGAATGTGGTTTTTTTCCTGATCCTCAGGAGCAATAGTGATTTGCATATAGCCAGAAAAACCATCAAGGAAACAATAGTGAGATTTACCTGCCAGGCATTCAAGCATCTGGTCAATGGATGGCAGTGGAAAATGGTCCTTTTTGGTAACCTGGTTCAGCCTCCTATAGTCGATGCATACTCTCCAACTGTTCTGCACTCGAGTAGGAATCAACTCCTCCTTCTCATTTTTGATCACGGTGAGGCCGGTTTTCTTTGGAACTACCTGGACGGGACTCACCCATTGGCTGTCGGAGATAGGATAAATGATTCCAGCTTGCAAAAGCTTGGTTACCTCCTTCTTCACTACATCAAGAATCACCAGGCTGAGTCTTCTCTGTGGTTGTCTTACCTGTTTAGCCCCATCTTCTAAATTTATTCGATGCATACATGTGGATGGGCTAATTCCAGGAATGTCCGTCAGGGTCCAGCCTATAGCCTTCTTATGCTTCTTGAGAACAGATAACAACTTCTCCTCTTGCTCATCAGCAAGGGAGGCAGATATAATTACTGGAAAACTTTTGCTATCATCCAAGTAAGCATATTTTAAATTTATTGGCAGAGGCTTTAATTCTGGTGTGGGCGGCTGGATAGTGGTAGAAAGGGATGGTTTCTCAGCCTGTACCTCATAAAGAAAGTCAGAGGTATGTGTACTTCCTGGATCTTTACATTTTTCAGGGATTTGGGGAACAGATTTACCAATCAATGTAGAGACATTTCTGCCCATACTAATTCTTTCACTTCCTTTAAGCTTCCGCTTATTAGTGCACAACTCCTTCAAGAATTTAGCATATCTTGGAATTTGCTTTATTGCATCTAGCAGAGGTATGCTTACCTCTACT
>NC_038254.2:17471137-17474694 GCF_000004515.6 Glycine max
TAAGATCTCCTTCTCTGCCTCTTCCATGTTTTTTTTTGGAAATTGCTCTTCGAGTGAATGCAAGAGGTATATGCTGCTTCTCTTTAGATCACTGCATAGAAATTGTTAGGTAACTTACTCTTTAAATTTTTTTCATCTTCTGGTGTAGAGTGAGGTTGGGCAGGTTCATTGGCGGATGAGGAAGATGCTACTGGTTGAGGTCTTTGACACTGTTTTCCTGACCTCAATGTAATGACACTCATATTTTTGGAATTCTAGACAGATTGAGAAGGTAATCTATCTGAATTCTGGGACTGTTGTTGATTTAACTGTGTAGCCAACTGTCCCATCTGATTAGTTAAGCTCTGAATGGAGGCTCTGGTCTCTTGTTGAAACTGCATGTTTTGCATAGTCATTTGCCTCACAAGTTCTTCAAGGGAAGGTTGCGGAGGGGCCTCAACTGTTTGCTATTTCTGGGGCTGTTGCTGTTGTTGCTGCTGGATTGGTGGAGGAACGTATGGTCTGCTTAGGTCAACAACATTTTGAAAATAAGTCTGTTGTTGTTGTTGCTGCTATTGTGAAGGATTCGACCATCTAAGGTTGGGATGATTCCTCCATTCGGGATTGTACCTGTTGTTGGAGAGGTCATAATTATTCTATTGTGCCTGATCTTGCTATTGAGGTTGAGGAGGTCTGTTGTAGATGTTTGCAGCATAAGCTTCAGGCTGTTCAATTGCTTCAGATTGTTGCACAGAAGGGCAAAGGTCTGTGTGGTGGTCAGCAGAGGAGCATAAACCACAGAGTCTGACGACAGGTGCAGATTTTTGATTCATGGCCAGTTGGGTTACCAGGTTAACCAAGGCATCTAGTTTACCTTCAAGCTTCATAGTCTTACCTGATGAATTCGTGGCTACTTCATGCACTCCTCTAATGACAATAGCATCACTTCTGGCACCTAATTGCTAGGAGTTTGAAACCATCTTCTCAATTAAATTTCTGGCTTCAGTAGGGGTCATGTCTCTAAGGGCTCCACCACTGGCAGCATCTATCATACTTCTCTCCATGTTACTGAGTCCTTCATAAAAATATTGGAGAAAAAGCTGCTCAGAAATTTGGTGGTGAGGGCAACTGGCACATAGTTTTTTAAATCTCTCCCAGTATTCATATAGGCTCTCTCCACTGAGTTGCCTAATGCCTGAAATGTCTTTTCTGATGGCAGTGGTCCTAGATGCAGGGAAGAATTTCTCCAAGAACACCCTCTTAAGGTCATCCCAACTAAAAATGGACCTGGGAGCAAGGTAGTATAGCCAATCTTTTGTCACTCCCTCCAGAGAATGAGGAAAAGCCTTTAGAAAGTGATCGAGGCCGTACCCGAATCAAATAAACATTAAAATGTAGTAACTAGGAAGTGATCCTAGGTCGTTTCCCAACGAGCAGTGACAAGCCAAATGTTCATAATATACTTGCAGTAACAGTAACAGTAACGATGGGAGGGGGGGTTGTTTGCTTTTGTAAATTAAACAGCGAATATATGTGAATTAGAAAATATCAGAATTAAAACACGTTGCTTCCCCTTGATTCACAAGCAAGTCTCTTATCCTAGGTTACGAGAGTTTATCCTTTATCAGTTTAACCACTTAATCAAACCCTAAATTAAATTACTAAGCGAAATTCAACATAAGGCATTCATTATGTGATTAAGCATCACATACACCAATTACTCATAAACGATCATTAAGCATGAACGTAAATTAAGCGCAGAGACAATTAATCAAGCACTAAGCATGCATGAATTAAAAGCAACAAATTCAAAGTAATTAGTGAAGAGGAAAAACTAAACAGAATTTAACAGTAATAATAGAACCTCAAAGAGAACTGTGCTTGATCCTCAAGGGAAAACAACGCTGCGGACTTAGCCTTCCATTAATCAAATAGAGAATGAAATTTTATTGATAAAACTAAAAGTCTGAACTGGAATTGTAAAAAAACGAAAAATAAAAGAGAAAGAGAAGAGAGACTAAAACTAAAAACGAAAAATAGAAGAGAGAGAGGAGAGAGAGAGAGTCTCCCGCGAGGGAGAGAGGGGGCCCCCTAAACTAGAACCTTGGTGCTGTTATATAGTTTTTCAGTCCCAAAGCTTACAAATCTGTTTTAAATCCAGGCCCATAAATAAATTAAATTCAAATCTAGATAAGATAAGATAAGATCTAGATTAAATAATATCTAGATGAGAAATTCAAATCTAGATAAGATAAGATAAGATCTAGATTAAATAATATCTAGATGAGAAATTCAAATCTAGATAAGATAAGATCTAGATTAAATAATATCTAGATGAGATCAAATCTAAATAATATCTAGATAAGATAAAGATAAGATAAGATCTAATTTTTTAGAATAAAATAGTCTGCCCTCTTCAAGTCCAAGCTCAATTATGGATTCAAGCCCAAGCCCAATTCTGGATTCAAACCCAATGCTTCATTAATTCCTGAAATTAGATTAAAAACATCAAATTAGCTGAATGGGCCCAAATAATAAAACTGCCTAATAAATTTGACAATTAAGACTAATCAGTATTTAAAATGGGGCAAAAAGGGTTAAGAAATAGGAGAAAATGATGGCACATCAGAAAGATATGATTTTCCTGGACATCAGGGGACTTCATAGTGGAACAAACAATATGGAACTCCTTAAGATGCTTAAGAGGATCTTCACCTGCAAGACCATGAAACTTGAGCAGCAAATGTATTAGTCCAGTCTTGAGAACATATGGAACACCCTCATCAGGATATTGAATGCACAAGCTTTCATAAGTGAAATCAGGTGCAACCATCTCCCTTAGAGTCCTCTCACGAGGTGGAGGTTAAGCCATGTTCTCAGTATAAAAATTAGTAGTGGAATGTTCAAAATCAGAATATTCAGAATTACCCTCAACAGAATGCTCAGAATGTTCAAAATGCACAGAATGACCAGGATGCACACTATGCCTAACTAATTTATGAAAGGTTCTATCTATTTCAGGATCAAAGGGTTGTAAATCACCTGGATTGCCCCTAGTCATGCACTATATGCAGCAAATAATGTGTTTCTCAACAAGCACCTAACAAGGGGGTAAAACTACAACTATACTCAAACGATATCAAAATGAGCTAAAATTTTGTGAGGAGCACCCTAAAATCATGTAAAGATAGCACAAAAAAAATCAAAAAAAAAAATTCAAAGTCTAACTATGGAAAATTCCTAAGGAAAGTTTAGAAAAATAGAATAATAAAAGTTGAAAAAAAAAACTTAGTAAAAAGGCGAATTTGGCTAGTTAGAGACCTCAACCGAGCTTTTCTGGGTTGCCACAGTATGGGAAATTTTTTTCTACCCCAAATACATATATAATAATAGTCGTTTTGATACCCGGAGCAAAAGTTATGGTTGTTTTAAGTTTTGCTAAAAATAAGTTCTCAAATTTTTTTGAATCTCTCAAATCCAGCCACACCAAGTGTTCCTGGTATTTTTCACACAAAATATGAGTCAAAAGAACTTCCCACACAATAATTCAGCCAAAAATAACAACCCTAACTATCAAA
>NC_038254.2:17786583-17817194 GCF_000004515.6 Glycine max
CCGCCTGTCACGAATCGCTTCAGACATTCAAGCGTGCAAGATACTTTGGATATGCGTGTATATAGCAAAAATACCTCACAAAAATATACACATGTTTAGGTAGCAAAATACCTCATGAAAATAAAAAATCAAAAAAAAAAAGGAAAAAGAGAGCAAATAAGAAAAGAAGAGGGCAAGTAAGGGAAAAGAGAGCAAGTAAGAAAAAAGAGAGGAAAAAGGAAAAGAAAAATAAGTTGCTTAGCTGAAAAACCGACATGCTTTTGAAAAGAGATGACTTCCAACTTTTCTTTGAAAAAAATTCGCTGATCATAACTAGTTTTTGAAAAAGAATGTGTGTACACCTGAAGGGTGAATGCTGTGAAATTTCCCCGGACGCCCGAAATGGACTCGGATGAATGCACAAATTGATAAAAGAACATATTTTGGAAACATTGGGTTGATTTAAAATAGAGGAAATGAATCCTAAGCCCTAGCATCACATGACCATAAAAATTTGGCGCTTGAGTGTCCGCATAGGTGCATGCATGACCAGTTTTGCATAAAGTTTCCAAATCATCATTTTTGCATTTGTGTCATGGAAATAATGTGGGGCATCCCTTTTATCCTTGAACCAAACCAAACCCTGACATGTATCATGTCTAGCCATTCTACAAGTCTTGAGCCGAAATCCTGACTCACCATAAACCTTGACCCAGGGTGAGAATGTCAATCCTTACCCTCGGAAGCAAAAAAAAGGAAAGAAGGAAGATTTCCAATCAAAGAGAAAGCAAAAAAAAAGGAAAGAAGGAAAATTTCCAATCAAAGAGAAAGCAAAAAATGAAAAGAAGGAAAATTCCCAATCAAAGAGTGGGAGAAAGCGAAAAGAAAGGAAAGAATATTCCAAGTCAAAAAAAAAAAAAGAATGGGAGAAAGTAAAAAAGAAGCAAGCTCCTGGTCAAAGAAACCAGAAGAAATGTGCAGAGAGGTCTTTGGACCGGACAATATCTGAACAATACAGAATTGTCACCAAATGAACAAAAAGAAGGAAAGGAAACCACGACCTAAAATGGTCTTCCCCCTTTGATGGCCAACCAAAATCCTGTGCGTCGGTGACTTGCTCGCCTCGCGTCAAGCAAAAACAGAAAAGGAAAAAGCCAACAAAAAAAAATCAAAAGCCAAAAACACACAAAAGCCGAAAAACCCATCAATAGAACCCATTCCCAAGGGAAGTCCTATTGATCCATGATCACGCATGTAATTTTTGATTTGATAGGAAATGATTTGCAAAATCAAGTCATGACATATCTATGGTTCGGAATTAGGATAAAACACTTACCTGTGCGAGATTGATACACTTTGAGTGGATTTCTTCTATTTTTTTCGAACCCAGTGTTTCCTCTAAATGGTCATTTAGAAACGAAATGCTAACATCCAAAATCTCATTTATGGTTATCGGGGATTTCATCAGCATACTCTCCTTCCCCGGTAGACGCATTGTTTTTCACTCAAAAAGCATATGCTGCTCTAAATCAATTGGAATATTTGTCTCTTTGCTAAAGCATGTTTGCATTTTAGTGGAGAAAACACCGAGACTTTTTTAAGTCTCACAAGTTATCCAGAACTACGTAGGTCTGAGTTCCTCATTGGAGGATACGTAGGAGCAAGAGCCTCGCTTTTTGTTACCATGACTCAAAAGCTGGTAGCTTGCGGAGACACCTTACGGTTATCCGCGCCTCGTCATTCAGTGACCCCAAGTGTGATTGATGAGCAGAGGCCAATGTGGTCATCTGCGCCCTTTCCGGAGATGTCAGCATCTTCCGGTGGAGACTTTTTCGAGTCTCACAAGTTATCTAGAACTACGTAGGTCTGAGTTCCTCATTGGAGGATACGTAGGAGCATGGTCATTCCGCACCCCTTTGCCATTCAGACACAGTCGTGTCCGATGGCACGCAGAGACAAAATTTGGTCATTCTACACCCTTTGTCATCCAGAGGCGGCGGGCCCGATGACATGCGGAGACAAAATTTGGTCATTCCGCACCCCTTTGCCATTCAGACACAGTCGTGTCCGATGGCACGCAGAGACAAAATTTGGTCATTCTGCACCCTTTGTCATCCAGAGGCGGCGGGCCCGACGACATGCGGAGACAAAATTTGGTCATTCCGCACCCCTTTGCCATTCAGACACAGTCGTGTTCGATGGCACGCAGAGACAAAATTTGGTCATTCTGCACCCTTTGTCATCCAGAGGCGGCGGGTCCGATGACATGCGGAGACAAAATTTGGTCATTCCGCACCCCTTTGCCATTCAGACACAGTCGTGTCCGATGGTACGCAGAGACAAAATTTGGTCATTCTGCACCTTTTGTCATCCAAAGGCAGCGGGCCCGATGACATGCAGAAACAAAATTTGGTCATTCCACACCCCTTTGCCATTCTGACACAGTCGTGTCCGATGGCGCGCAGAGACAAAATTTGGTCATTCTGCACCCTTTGTCATCCAGAGGCGGCGGGCCCGATGACATGCAGAGACAAAATTTGGTCATTCTGCACCCTTTGTCATCCAGAGGCGGCGGGCCCGATGACATGCAGAGACAAAATTTGGTCATTCCGCACCCCTTTGCCATTCAGACACAGTCGTGTCCGATGGTACGCAGAGACAAAATTTGGTCATTTTGCACCCTTTGTCATCCAGAGGCGGCGGGCCCGATGACATGCAGAGACAAAATTTGGTCATTCTGCACCCTTTTGTCATCCAGAGGCGGCGGACCCGATGACACGCGGAGATTTACATTATCTTCCGCACTCACAAGATCTGTCATACTGACTTTTGAGTCACACTGACGGGCGGAAATACCCGAGTGGTTATCCGTATAAACATTTTTTTGCTATCTGTAAGACAGAACGCTTGATAGCATGCAGAGACTGACATCGTCTCCTGCACCTTTTGTTCCCTCGGGAACAACAAGTCATTTGCATGTGGAGATTTTATGGTCACCTGCGACTCTCGTCAAATCGAGAGGAACGAAATTAGTGTCTTATCTTTACTTTCCTTTTATCTCCAATAAAAGACAAGTAAAGAGGGGCAACTGTCATACCCTAATTTCGTCCGGGGACCTTTGCTTGATGACATACGACTTTTCTTTGGTCCTTGTGAGGTGCTTGGCACCCATCATTAGGCAATTTGTGAAATTACAGGACATGCCGGAAAACCAAAAAAATATTGATGCACAATCCGTAAGTTTCCGTGACACACCGGAAATCAAATGGAAGCATCGTTGCATAATTAAGTGAGGTTCTGTAACATTCTGTAAGTCAAAAAGGGGATGATTATGTAATCCGCAAGGTTCCGTAACATTACGGAAAGAAAACAAGTATCGTTACGAAATTTGTAAGTTTCTGTAACTTTACGAAAAAAGAATCACCAAAAAAAAAAGCAGAGGGGGTGTACTTAGTAAAAATGGGGGTGCAAATAGCACCCAGGCCCACTTGGGCCCTCCAGAAGATTCCTCCAGAAGGCTGTTGCTTCTGGAGGAAGCAACCTGGCTCGCCTGGGCGAGCTGGGCGGCAAGCATCTCCCCTATTTTGCTATAAATAGGGGAGGAAGTGAAGAAGAAAAGGGTTCAGCCCCTTAGGCACTTCTCTCTCTTTCGAATTTGCTTGGAAAAATTGTTTCCGTGAAGAAAATCTAAGCCGAGGCGCTTCCGAAACGTTTCCGTAACGTTTTCCGTGAAGAATTTCGCAAAGGTTTCAACCGTTCTTCGACGTTCTTCATTCGTTCTTCGATCTTCAACGGGTAAGTACCTTGAACCAAGCTTTTCGATTCATTCTATGTACCCGTGGTGGTCCACATTGTGTTTCGTGTATTTTTATTCTCATTTCATTTACTTTTTATACCCCCTGTTGACGTGCTTAAGCCATTTTACTTAAGTCATTTCTCGCTTAACTTAAAAGTAAAATAAATTTCCACCGAACGTTTGAATTGTATGATCCGTAAACTTTGGTTAAAATAAATTCTGACCGTTCGGTCGTGCCGTAACCACGTTGGAAATCAAAAAGAGATAAAATAATAATGTAATAACAAAAATATACCTTTTAGTAAAATAAAGCGGAAAATCAACCGGACATTTTCTCTTTGGGATTTCTCATTCTTAACCGAATTGACTAATAACTAAGGTGAAACTAAGGCTAAAATCAACTCGCCTAGTCAAGCTTGTCCACAAAAATAGGTTTTTGAAGTTTGTCATTTCAATTTCTCACTAAGTAAAATGGATCATTTTTCAAGGTCCAACGCCTTAAAATGATCACCTCTTAAAGTAAAAAAGAATCACTTGATAAGAAAGAACTACATAGGTCTGATTTCCTCATCGCAATTGAGGAATACGTAGGAGCAAAGGGAAACACCCTTGTCGACCACAAAAAGAGAAAAATATAAAAAGGGTATAAAGGATATAAGGACTTAAAAGGGAACATAAAAAATCAAGGTCATGTTTGCACATTCGATTAAAGGCTGTCGTCCCTTGGGACGGACGTGTGGGGTGCTAATACCTTCCCCGTGCGTAAATACAACTCCCGAACCTTTCACTTAAAAGTTCGTAGATCGCGTCTTTTCCGGTTTTTCCGACGTTTTCCTCAAATAAACGTTGGTGGCGACTCCGCGCGTATTCCTTTTGTGGAACACGCATCCCGCGAGTCACGCATCGCCCTCCCGCCGAAGGGTAGGTTGCGACAAGCATTTTTCATTAATTAAATTAATTAAAGAGTTTTAAAAGGACTAAAAAAGGAATTCTTCCACGTAGTAGTTTTAGTGTTCATGTAATCACATCATGGGTCGTTACATGTTCAAATTGTTAGGTGGTGAGTTTTAGAGTGCCATTGAGTGTGAAGGAGAGCCTGATTTGGAAATGGTGGAATTGAAAAGAGATTTTAGAGGAAGAATTTATCCCAAAGGAGGTATAAATAAAAAAAGGGTAAATATTATGTTTTTCGTAATGTCTTATTAAGTGGTTTTAATTAGATTGCGAGAGTGATTAAATTTAATTTAAGTTCCATAATTAATTAATTGATTAGTTATGAGATGATGGTTTGTTATGCCTATGTTTATGTATAGGTTGTCTTGTATGTGTGTTTTGATGCATCTTGGAGTGTTTAGGCTTAAGTGGATGGTGTCTTGGTCACGAAAAAAGGGTGGTGAGATTAGTGAAGTGTGGGTGTAAAGAAAAGGAAGTTAGAGAGTCATAAAATCCTCACAAATCCTTTGGAAATCTGAACCTAAATAAAGAAAATATCATTCTCTACTCTTTTCTCCTTCTTTAAGAGAACCATTCTTGGGAGCTTGAGTTTTGGTCCTCATGCAAAAGGAAGTTTTTTTCTCCTCTTCTTGTTGTTCTTTGGGTTGTTCTTAGTGTGGTAATAACCTTTCTTCTTTCCCACTTTGCTTTCATTTTTGTTTTCCTCATAGATCACTCACAGGAGATCATGGGAAAGCTTGTTTTGGGTTCTTACATGAGGTTTGTGTGTGTTTTTAGGTCATGGGTTACACCCTTGTGTTGTAGTTATTGTGGTATGATGGAAAAGATCTCATTTTGGACCCAAATTTCATCCTTTTCTCCTCCTCCTTCACAAAGCTCTCCTTTTGGTTCAATGGAGGTAAGGAAAGATTACATCATCTTTAATCCTATGTTTAATGAGTTTGATTGTGGATATATGTCCGCTGGATGCATTTTTAATTCAATATTTATGTTAACAATGAAAGATTTTGAGTTGAAGTTCATTTGGAAGACATTTTGTAGCAAAAACATGAGTTTACAGACTTGTGGCGCTTAAGTGTGACTGTGTAAGCAAACCTGCCAAGTAAGTGGCGCTTAAGTGCACCCTAGGTGGTGTTTAAGTGGGGCATGCATGCCAAAGAAACAAGTTTCCCACACTTAAGCGCGAGGCTTACGCGTTTGTTCCTGATGCACTAGAGGAATATTGTTCCTAATGGTTTCAAATGTGAATTGTCCTTGTTGTATGAACTAAAATGGAATCAGTAGAGTGGAGTTTATGTAATTAACTTGTTTATGAACTAATATAAGATGATTATTATATGTTATGTTTGATTAATTATATGTACATGAGGTCTTATAAATACTAATTATTCAAGTGATGATGAATGATAAGTCTTAATTGTTGTAGCATGAAATACTCTTAAATTGGCATTGAAAAGGGTTATTGTTGAATGCATAATTGAATAGACTAGGATGTTTAGGAAAAACAATATGGGATGTGGATGAGATGACATTGTTTTACGATTAGAGTTGATTTTATGTTGAGATCATGAGATTCATATTCATATAAGTTTTTGGTGAGTTGATCGTAAGAATTCAAGGTGTTGGAATGTTTTGCTATGCTTATTGAACTATAGGTGGGTTCATGAGTGTGATGAACATATGAATGGTGAATCTATGATATTATAAACTCTTATGGTGTTGAGATTGGCGAATGAATTTGTGATGACATATGATGTTTGATTTGAATGATCATAACATACATGCATAGAATGAATGGCATTGCATGTAAGTAGGCATGTAAGTTGAGGGGTGCTAAGAAGGCCCCCAACCTAACATTGGAGGTTGTCGTGGTGGCTAACAGTGAAATGACCCATAGAACGGATAAGTGAATGAATCTCTAGATAGGTTAAGGTCTTTGCAAGCCTTACCGAGGTAAGTTACTACCCATGCTCATCTAGTTTGATAAAACCACACTTAATTTAACTCTCCCCAAATGGTCAAGGTGTGGCTATGTTAATGGATTCACTTGTGTTAATTACTCAAAAGGTGAACTCTCCTTGGAGTAAAATGTCAATATGACATATCATAATACACAGACCTTTACAATTAACTTTATGACTAAAGAATGATGTGTTACTTGATGAGTAGTGGAAATGCTTTGATGTTTGATGATTAATGAACTAATGATTATTACTAGATGCCCTGTTATGAGAATTCTAAGATTTATGCTTTATAAATGATTTCCACATGTTATGTTCCATATATGATGGTAATTGAGTACGTTAATTGTTAAGTTCTATGTTGGTTTAGTATGCTTATGTTTTATAAGCTTACCCATGCATTGTTGCACGTGTGGTTCGTGCGTGTGATGATCTCGTATCTGACATACGTGGGGAAAATATGGCTAAAAGGTGGCCTCATGTCTTTTAGAGACTTCATGGACATGTGTACCTAGATATGAAGACGTGGTTTCCATTTTGTTCCTCTTTAGAGTTATGTATAGTGTTGATCGACTAAAAGTTAGGTAGTTTATCTTTATAGAGTTGTTTATGTTTATATGCATACTATGACGATGTTTGAGTTGCTCTGATGTTGTATATGATCATATTATGTTGGAGTACCATCGGGCACATGGTATTTTCAGTTGTATATATAACTTACACCAAGAGTAACTCTTTATTAGTTACTATTCATCCTAATCATTCATTTTCTTGAAATCTATTGATTAAGAGTAACTACTCGTTACAACCATTAGATTTCAAGAGAATGACTTGTGCGTATGGAGTAAGTTGATCCATCCTCATATATAGTTATGTTTTATCTTGGTATCTTGCATTTTAGCTTTTAATCTTTGAAACGTAAAAAATTTTCAAGTATTTTCATAATTAAATTAATCAAAGAGTTTTAAATAAATTAAAATAAAGTCTTCCACTTAAGATAGTTCACAATTCTATGTAACGACGACAGGCCATTACAACATTATTTAAAAAGGGAGGTATAAATAATAACTTTCAACTTTGGATGATGAAAATTTATGCAATTGAAATTTCAATGACAAAGAATCTTGATGTCGATCCAAAATGGCCCATTAGGCCAACCCACTCGCCACATAGGCCCAATTATTACTAGAGGTTAATATTTCTATCTTTAAGGATAATCATCTTGTTTTTAAGTATGATCTTTGTTTTTCAAGATAATCTCATATCCAAACACAAGGATAACTCACTTTTCACTAAGAATTAAAATTGACGGGTTATTTTTATTTTTATTTTATTCTCATATTATACAACTACAATTTTTTCCTCTTCTAATGTGTGATTTTGTTAGTTAAATCAAGTTTTTTTCTTGTTTCCTTTTAATGTAGTCATGTATAATTGTGTCTCATCAATTTTTCCTTCGGTAATTTTTTTAGGCAAAATTGCAAATTTGGTCCCTCTAGTTGTCTCTAATTTTGTTTTTAGTTCCCCTTTAAGTTTGCTCATGGATTTAGTCCCCCTTTTATATCCAACCACGCAATTTTGGTCCCCCAACTCATATTTGGACGCTGATCGTTACAAATAAACGTTGACTATCATGTGCCACATTCTGATTCGTCTGTATACGAGTGCACCAGTTTAACCAAGTGTGCTAATTTTTCTTTTACCCTAACCCTAAAACCTTATCAAAAAATCACAAACCTAATCCTATAATATCATGAAATCCCTAAAACCTTCGAGGCAAATCGCCAACCTTCAAGGTTGTCAAAATCCCAACCCCGTAAGCTTCTTGCTTCTTCGTTGTCGCCTGGTTGGTTTCTTCGAGGCAAATCCTTAACCTTCAAGGCTGTCGAAATCCCAACCCCGTAAGCTTCTTGGTTCTTCGTCGTCGCCTGGTTCGTTTTTTGACGCAAGGTTGTTGTCTTGTTTGGGTCTCAAAGGTGGCGATAGAAAAACCTCGTTGTTGCCTGAAGCACGTCGTCATTGGAACTATTCCCATGGAAAAAAGTTACTCATCGTACAGCTCGAAGCCCCAAAGTCGCGTCATGTGTTTGTGTAACGTAGAGGCTCCACTGGTGACATCATGGACTGAGGATAATCTAGGGAGGCATTTTTATGGGTGTGTTCTATACAAGGTAAGGAATAATGTATATCAGGGTTATGTTATGGTTTTTTTTGTTGATTTTTGTGTTTATTTTGGCCATGTAGGTTACAGGTAGAAAAGGGTGTAACTATTTTGAGTGGCATGATCCACTTGGGAACAGTTGTGAGAAGAGGATCATTGTAGCATTGATGAAGAAGGTTGATGAATTGAAGTTCAGGGAAAATGGTATGTGTTTTCTTGTTGGTGTTTTTATTATGCAGTAAGGGAATGTGATTTAATGGTGGTAATCTGGTTGTTGGTGTTTTGATTATGTAATGGTTTAGGAAGAAAGTAATGATCATAAGTTGGTTTTTTGTATTCTGCACATTGTAATTGGTGAATGGTTAAGTTTATGAAAGAAGATTTTATTGGTGTTCAACTTTGGAATTAATTTGGTATTTAGCTTTGATTGGTTTTCCTTTTTTAGCTAATGCAGTAATTTAAATTAGTGAATGGACCTATATTGATCCCTTGGTTGAAATATATTTTGACTGAAATAGGACAAATTGTGTTTCGATAGTGGTTTGTTTAGCCTCATTAACAAGAAATAGGACTAATGTTGTTTCGCAGTGGTTTGAACATAACTACAATACAGAGCAGTAACTTGAACATAAGAACAAAATAGAGGCAGAAAATATATTGGATAAAGAGTAAGTTCAACATAACAACAAAGCAGTAACTTGAACATAACAACAAAACATAATTACATAAGAGTGCGTTACATAGCCTCATTGAACAGTAACTTAAGCATAACATCAAAAATTAATTAGATAAAGAGTGCATTACATAGCCTCATTGAACAGAGCCACAAAATATTTAAGTTCCAAATCCAAAAAACTTAAGCAGATAATCCAATTGTCCCTAAGTCCTCCTTGTCAACTCCCTTAGCTGATTCTTGATTCTTGTGTTTGATTGGTACTATCACCTCCTTGAATTCCTGTAGATGTGGTCCCACTTTTACATGAAACATTTTTTTGTTTCTTTGTTGTAGCATTGGTGGGAGAGGTTGATTGTCTCTTCAAATTCTGTTAAAATTGACAACAAATATTGGATGAATGATTAAACTTGAATTTTGTTAATATTGAAAGCAAATTACCTTATTCCCCCCTGTCAGACCCTAATTTTGTCCAGGGATGATCATTTGCTAATATTTTGGTTCTTGTTGGCCGAATTGAGCTGCTTGACACCAGTTGCCGCGCAATCTGTGAGGTTTTTCGACGTTTCGGTAAAGAATGCGGAAAATACCCAAAAGGGTCATTTTGAGGCTTTTTCAGACCCCTGGCTTGCCCAGGCTAGCCTCTGGCTCACATAGGCCCCTAGAAAACATTGGGGTGAAGTAACCAGCTCACCTGGGCGAGCAAGGTTACTTCAGGTTGAAGCAACAACTCACCTGGGGGAGCTGAGCTTGCCTGGGCGAGCTGCTGATCAACCATTTCCCTTCATTTCCTATAAATAGGCATGAGGGGGCTGAAGGAATGGGTTCAAACTTTCAACATTGAAAGGATTTAGTGAAATTAAGGAGAAAGAAGAAGAAAAAACAAGGTCGAGGCGCTTCCGAATCGCATCCGTGACCAATTCCTACATTGTTCTTCATTTGTTCTTCATTCATCGACTAGTTACTTTTTATTTTAAAGTTTTTAATTCGCTCAATGCACCCTTAGGGATCCCTTTTGTTGCTTTGTACATCTTCATCTTCATTCTTCTACCATCAGTAATCCCATTTCTTTGTGTAAAGCGAGTTTCGATCGATCGTTTGTGCCGTAATCTCACTTTATCACTGTAAAATAAAGTTTCAACCGATCGTTTGTGTCGCAACCTCACTTTACCACTGTAAAATAAAGTTTCAACTGATCGTTTGTGCCGTAATCTCATTTTATCACTGCAAAATAAAGTTTCAACGGGTCATTTACTTTACAAGTCATCTTTTAATTAGTTTGAAAGTAAATAAGTGAAACCAAAGTTAAAATCAACACATAACCAAGCTTTTATCCACAAAAATCGCTTGAATCCATTCAAGGTCCAATGCCTTAATGGTCTCTTTTACTTTTATTGGTTAAAATGAACCTTTCAAAAGTTTAAAATCAACTCTACGCCTAACTTTCTTGCTTTTAAAGAACTATGTAGGTCTGAGTTCCTCATCGCACTTGAGGATAGGTACGAGCAAGGGTAACGCTCTTGTCGACCCCAAAAGATAAAAAAACATAAAAAAAGGAAAATAAATAAATATTGAAGTCATGATTTCGCACACTCGATTAAAGACTATCGTCCCTTGTGACAGACGCGTGGGGTGCTAATACCTTCCCCGCACGTAAACAACTCTCAAACCCTAATTCTTGAAATTTGTAGACCCCTTTTTGGTTTTCCTAACATTTTCCTCAAATAAACATTGGTGGCGACTCTCGCGCGTTTTGTGGATCATGCATTGTTTTGATGATGTCGAAAAGAAATCACTTGATTGTCATCATCAAAAAGGGAGAGAATGTGAATGTATGTATACATGATTTTGATGATGCCAAAGATAAGCACTTCTCAAGTTTGATCCAAGTCAAGAATTCAAAAATCCAGAAAATAACTCCCAAGAGCCATACCTTTTCAGAAAATAACTCCTGAGAGTCACATCTGTTTAAGAGATTTTTGAATGGTCATCAAAGGCCTATAAATAGGTGACTTGGGACACAAAATGTATGAGAGAGATATTCCAAGAGAACTTCATTGCCAAATGCTCTCTCAAAAGAAACTCTTGGGCAAACACTTGCAAATCCATTAAGAGTTTCTCCATGGACTTCAATTGTAATATCCTTCTCTTCAAGAAAGAATTATTCTTTCTTTCTTCTCATTCAAAAAGATTGATTAAGGGACTGAAGGTCTCTTAAGTTGTAAGGATTCCTGAACACAAGGGATGGGTTGTCCCTGTGTGGTTCAAACTTTGTAAACGGATTTTTACAAAGGGAGTGGAAAATCTCAAGTGGGTTGCTTGAGTACTAGACGTAGGCACGAACTTTTCCGAACCAGTATAAAAACTGTGCTTGCATTCTCTCTTCCCTTATCTCATTTATTTTGTTGCAATCAATTTTGTCTTTCATGTTTAAAGACCATTATTAAATTGATTGTTGCTTCTTCTACATTCTGAGCCTATCCCTCTTAAGTTATTAAGGTCGCTGGTCCAACCCATTTTCCTTTCGTGGAAGACGCACCAATGAGTCTCGCCTCGCCCTCCCACTGAAGGGTAGGTTGCGACAGTTGGCGACTCCACTGGGGACTTTTTATTAGAGAGTTAAGTCATTTAATCTGTATGCAATATTTATCATGACTTTCTTTTTGTTTTGTTTCCCTTTCTTTCTTTCATGCTCCTGTGTTCATATAACTCTTTTGATGCTTTTGTATTTGGTGTGGTTGTTTATTTAATACATGTATTTATACATATTTTTTTATTTGATGCACACACGGCACTTATAGCTTTGCACACACTGTGAGTTATTAGGGCCCCATACCCAGGTCCATGGGAACATAGGAAGTGGAGGTTGATCTGTGGTCATGCTGAGTCTCCGACTCGCTTGATGACAGTGAAACCTCATCTAGAGTTTTTCTCTTTGATGATACGTTTTCGCTAGTAGTCCCTACCACCACAATGTTTGATATCAAAGAGGATGATATCTCTAGAAACCTTTGAAAGATATGCGCGACCACCTTGGGAATTATCACTAAGTAGCAAACTTTTAGTCCCTCCCATTAGGTTCCTGAAATAGGGGCACGGATCAAACACACTATATTTTGTTTCCTTGATATTTCCATGCATATCTTTATGATGTCATGATTGTGTGCGTCTTTCCTGTGCTTGCCATGTCGTTATGTCATTTCAGCATTAATTGATTGTGTTACCAAGCTCGTGCTCTCACGCATGCATACTCATATTGTGTCGTCTCTCGTGCATTGCATTTTGTCTCATCATTTTGTCACGGGAAGTCAAAAGGTATGCATCACCTTCTTAAATGCATGAATGGGGCACCATGGTAATGACTGCGAATGAACCATGATGCCCAATGCATTGTGGGTAAGAAAAGATGGTCTTCCGGGCTCTTGTGTCTGTAAATAAAATCCATTTTTTTCATGCATAGCATAAACATTCCCTCATGCATTCATCATATTTCCTCTGATAGGGTGTCGAGGTATTGCTCAGCAGAATTTTTCATTCTAGCAAACATGGGATCAAACCAAGCACCCTCTTTTAAGAAAAGGTTCTATCCTGTCAAAATCAAGAGCCTAGAAGTAGCCAGTTTGTGAGAGCTAGGGCAGCGAATGGATCAACTTCAACGTCAAGCCTTCCGCAAGACATATGGAAAAATCTAGGATTTGGCTATGATAGAAGTTTCTATTGAAGCCATTGCATCCCTTACTCAATATTATGACCAGCCGCTAAGGTGCTTCACGTTTGGGGACTTTCAGTTAGTACCAATCGTAGAAGAGTTTGAAGGGATCTTGGGATGCCCATTAGGAGGAAGGAAGCTCTATCTGTTTTTTGGGTTATACCCCTCCATGGCAAGAGTAGCAAAGGTGGTCAAGATCTCGACACAAGAATTGGACCGAGTGAAACAAAATAGAAATGGGGTGGATGGGATACCAAAGAAGCACTTGGAAGAGAAAGCGAAAGCTTTGGCGGATCAAGGAGAGTGGACTTCATTCATTGATGTTTTAGCACTGTTGGTGTTCGGGTTCATCCTCTTTCCAAATGTGGATGGGCTAGTGGATCTAGCGACAATCGATGTTTTTCTTGCTTATCACTATAGCAAGGAAAGTCCCGCAATTGTTGTTTTGGCCGATGCCTACGATATGTTCGATCAGAGATGCGAGAAGAGCAGCGCGAGAATTGACTGTTGCACACCCGCTCTTTATGTATGGCTGGTCGCTCACATTTTTCATCATGAAAGTAGACCTGTCTGTCACATACAAGGTCACCGCATGTGTGCTGAGAAAGGGAAAGCAAATTGGGAGCAGCTCTTGGTAGGTATGGTAGGGGCATCCGTTAATTGGTTCCCCCAATGGAAGGAAGGAGGGGCCAGAGTTTTGCGCTCATATGAAGGGTTCCCAAACGTCCCCTTGATGGGAATGAGGGGTTGTATTAATTATAATCTCGTACTTGCCATAAGACAACTAGGCTACCTTATGTGAGGGGCACCATCGGAAGAGAGTATCACGCCTTTCATCGCACGAGGCTTCAGTGACCCCAACGCAAGAATGCTTCAAAGAGTCCGAAAAGCATGGAATGCAGTGCAAAGAAAGGATAAGGAGCTTAAAGGAAGCAGTAATGGCATTATTGGCGAATATCATAAATGGTTAAAGGCTCGGATGCGAGAGATATCTTGGCTCCCGAAGCTAAAGATTTCAAGTGGGGAAGAGGCTAAAGTCCCTGAGGAGAGCGAAGAAGTGCTAGCCTTGAAAGCAGAACTTGAAAGAACGCGAGTGGTCAAGGAAAAGTTCAAGACGATAGCCATCAGGGTTAGGAAAGAGTGTGATGAGCTGAGGGACATCAACATGGCCACAGCCGAAGCATTAGAATGAGAAACGAAGAGGGCCCGAAAAGAAGAATAGGGTCGAAACAAGTTTCGAGGGGCTTTATGGGGCAGCAACAGCGAACTCAAGCTTTGAAGGGCCGAAAGGGACAATTCGAGGGTGGAAAGTATGATATTAGAGGACAAGTTGAAGACTTGTCAAAGGTCGAAGAGGAGCTTGACCGAACAGTTGAGTAGGACGGAAGAGAACATGTGGACAATCATTGACCAGTATAAAGAGAAGCTAAATCTAGCTACTAGCCATGAGTAAAGACTAGAGGACGAGCATGCCAAATTATTGGCTCTGCAAGCGAGAAGGGAAGCAAGAGAGAGAGTGATAGATTCATTACACGGAGAAGCTATGATGTGGATGGATAGGTTCGCTTTCACTCTGAATGGGAGTCAAGAGCTTCCAAGGCTGTTAGCCAAAGCCAAGGCGATGGCGAACATGTACTCAGCTCCAGAGGAAGTTCATGGGCTTTTTTATTATTGTCAGCATATGATCGAGTTGACGTCTCACATAATTAGGAACTGCTGAGGCATTTGTATTTATGCTTTGACTTTGACAAGATAAACAATATTGTCTCTTAATGAAAATGAAATTTGATTCAACCCAATGTCTCTGCTGAAATTTCTGCGTGGGTCCAATACTTGGACAACTTATCATTTTCATGCATTCATGTTTAGTTCATTGTCGCATTATTCATTGCATTTTTTTCTTTTAGTAGTTATAGTCAAAGTAAACACCATGACAAAAAAAGACAAACGCACTTTACGGAACCCCTATCAAACCCGTGCTGAAACTAAAATCATGAGTGAGATAGAAGAAGTGCAAGAGCAAATGAAGGTCGACATGGAGACCATGAAGGACCAAATGACCTCCATGATGGAGGCCATGTTAAGTATGAAACGGATGATAGAGGAGAATAACGCGGCCGTAGTTTCCGCCACCAGCGCCGCTGCTGAGTTGGATCCGACCCACCCATTCGCCGTAAACCAAACAAGCCAACCAATCCCGGACATGGTAGGTCAGGGAGGAGAGGTGTTAGGCAACACAGGCGATCCCTACATGGGGCAAAATAGGAATTCTTTCCCATATGGCTTGCCTTCCAACTACACACCACCCAATGCCAACAAGAATGCCAACCACTCTGTTCCCATTCCCCTTAAAGGCCAGCAACCCTAGTTGGGACATGCACCCTTCGCTCAGCCTGTGGGGGAAGCCCGGGAAGAGCCTCGGGATCATACTCTAGGTGACTTTGAACCATACAATATATTCGCCGCTGAGGAATCGGCATTTAGTGGTATGCCTCAGCCCAATGCCGGAGGAGCTCCTCAACATCGTCCGTTGCAACCTCTGCACTTTTCAATGGAGAGACTGCCTCTGGCCATGGAAGAAAGAGAGAAGTTGGATCTCATTGAGGAGAGGCTAAGGGTCATCGAAGGGATTGGTGATTACCTGTTCGTCGACATGGCAGAGTTGTGTTTAGTGTCTGACGTCGTCGTGCCCCCAAAGTTCAAGGTGTCGAATTTTGATAAGTACAAGGGGACTACTTGCCCCAAGAACCACTTAAAAATGTACTGTCGGAAAATGGGAGCATACTCCAGAGACGAGAAGCTCTTAATGCATTTTTTCCAAGAGAGTTTGGCTGGGGCGATGGTCACCTGGTATACTAACTTGGAAGTTTCCCGTATCCGCTCTTGGAAGGACTTGATGGATGCCTTCATCAGGCAGTATCAATACAACACCAACATGTCTCCTAACAGAACCCAACTACAAAATATGAGCAAGAAGGAGCATGAGTCCTTTAAAGAGTATGCCCAGAGGAGGAGGGACCTGGCAGCACAAGTGGCACCCCCCATGATGGAAAGAGAAATGATAACCATGATAATGGACACACTGCTAGTGTTCTACTATGAGAAGATGGTGGATTACATGCCCTCTAGTTTCGCAGATTTGGTATTTGCGGGTGAGAAGATTAAGGTAGGCTTGAGAAGGGGAAAGTTTAATTATGCCACTTCCACAAGCACAAGTAATAGGAGGTTCGAAACAAGTGGAGCCAAGAAGAAGGAGGGAGACACCCATGCTGTAACTTCAGCTCCTACATGGCTTAAATCACAACAAACCCCTCACAACCCCACTTACCAATATTCCCCACACCAACGAAGCTATTCGGCCAACATCGAAAACCCTCCCAATTCGACGCCCGTCCAGCAAAGATTGCCTGCTCATCCACAAAGGCCTCCCCCACAAAACTCGTTTCCCACACAATCTCGTCCCACCGGCAACCCCAATCCCAGCACAAGCACCAATTCGGGAAGGAATTTTCCAGCAAAGAAGCTTGTAGAATTCACCCTGATCCCGACACTATATGTTGACCTACTACCATCCTTGATCACCAACCAAATGGTGGTGGTGAACCCCGGGAAGATCTACCAATTTGCCTTCCCTCGATAGTACAACCCCAATGCAACCTGCGCCTATCACAAGGGTGTCCCAGGGAATTCAATAGACCAATGTGTGGCCTTCAAACACAAGCTCCAGAGTTTGATTGACGCGGGGTGGCTGACATTTCAAGAGGACAACCCGAATGTAAGGACAAATCCTTTTGCCAGTCATGGGGGATCAGCGGTTAATGCGGTGGAGGAGTGTGGACTTCACGGGTTGAAGCGGATGGAACACATGTTAACCTCTAAGAGGTTCATATTGGAAGTGCTGCACAAAGCGGGCATGATTTGCCTTGATGAGGACAAGGGAGAGTCTTGTTTGATACATCCAGGGGCACCGCACGATGTGGAGACATGCCCGACAGCAGAGGAGCTGCTACAGGGGATGATAGACAAAGGCCTAATTGAAGTTTGTTGCGCAAGAAAGGGGGAACGAGATGTGTGCATGCAATCGATTGATAAGAGCACGAGCAAACCAAAGCCATTGGTGATCCACTTCACTAGAGATGTTGCCACAAAAAAGCCCTGAGGTTTGCAGCCTGTCCCAGTTGAGAAGCCTACCCCTTTCCCCTACAAGAATGGCAAGGTGGTGCCATGGAGGTACGCCACACAAGGGCCCAACAGAAAGAAGGATGTGTCCATCATCCACGTTAATGGTGATTTATCCTCCACTAAGGTCACTAACATCTCTAGCACGAGCGGCATGACTCGTAGCAAGCGAATCTTCGCAGCACCCAAGCCACCAGTGCGATCCAAGGACCCAAAGGGGAAGGCAAAGGCGAGCGTGGAAGAGAGCGATAAGGCGGGCCCGATTTTGGATGACGAGGTCTTGATTGGAAGGTTTTCCAAGGAAGTAGATGACTTCAGCAAAAAGGGAATATCCGCTGAAGAAGCAACCGAGTTCCTGCGAATCATCCAATAGAACGAGTTCAAGGTGATTGAAGAACTAAATAAAACCCCAACTAGGATCTCTCTATTGGGACTGCTTATGAACTTTGAGCCTCATCGGGCGCTATTGGTCAAGATTTTGAACGAAGCCCATGTAGCACAAGACATATCTATGGAGGGTTTCGGGGGCATAATAAACAACATCACGGCCAACAATTACCTCACATTCGCCAATGAAGAAATACCTGTCGAGAGCCGGGGGCACAACAGAGCCTTGCACATATCCGTCAAATGTTTGGACCACATAGTGGCCAAAGTGCTTATTGACAACGGGTCTTCCCTCAATGTCATGCCCAAGGCTACTTTGGACAAGTTGTCTTTTAATGCATCACACCTAAGGCCAAGCTCCATGATAGTGTGGGTTTTTTACAGCAGCCGCTAGGATGTAAGGGGGGAGATTGATCTCCCAATTCAAATCAGACCCCACGTATTCCAAATTACCTTCCAAGTGATGGACATAAATTCGGCCTACAACTGCTTATTAGGCTGGCCTTGGATTCATTCAGTTGGGTGGTCCCTTCAACACTTCACCAGAAGTTGAAATTTGTGGTTGAGGGGCATTTGATTATAGTCTTGGGAGAAGAATGCATTCTTGTGAGTTGTCCTTCTTCTATGCCTTATATGAAGGCCACGGAGGAGTCCTTGGAAACATCCTTTTAGACATTGGAAGTGGTGAGCAATGCTTATGTCGAGTCTCCCCCGGTACAACCACGTTCATCTAGGGCTGCATTAATGGTAGCTCGGGTGATGTTGGGGCATGGATATGAGCTCATAATGGGTTTGGGCCGGAACGACAATGGCATAGTGAATTTGGTAGAGTTCATAGGGAACCTCGGAAGGTTCAGACTGGGATATGAGCCTACATGTGCCGACGTGAGGAGGATTTCCCTAGAAAAGAGAGGAAGAAGCATGGGCCAGCCGCAAGGGCTGCAAGTGAAAGTGGTTCCCTTGTGTCACATCGACGAAAGCTTTGTCAGCGCGAGTTGGATGTGCGAAGGAAGGGTCACCATGATACATGAAGAAACCCCTCAAGAGAAACCAAATTGGGTACGATCGTGTCCTCTGGATTTCGAATTGGGGAACTGGCGAATCGTCAAACAACCCGAGATTTCCATGGAAAACTCAATGTAATTCGTTAGTTCTAACCCTATTGTTGGGCCTAGGCTTTAGGGTTTTCTCCCTGTTTGGGCATGTCTTTTGTTACCACAAAATTATAAATATACAATCCTTCTTCATTTGTTCTTTCACTTTCGTCTATTTTCATTCTTCTGCATATTTATTTTTGCTGCAATTAAATGGTACAGATCCAACAATGAATCTTGCGAAGGTAATGATATCGAGGACCCAGACGTTGATTTTGAGCAACTGGTAAATCAAGTTGAGGAAGGGGAAGATGAGGATTGGGGGCTTCCCCCAGAGCTAAAAAGAATGGCCAAACAAGAAGACAGGGAAGTGAAGCCACACCAAGAAGAAACGAAGATTGTAAACTTAGGCGTTGGCGAAGAAAGAAAGGAGGTCAAGGTTGGCACGGGCATGTCCACAAATATCCGGGATGAATTGGTGGCTCTACTACGATACTACCAAGACATCTTCGCTTGGTCATACAAAGATATGCCTGGCTTGAGTCCCAACATCGTACAACATAGATTACCTCTAAATCCCGAGTGTTCCCTGGTAAAGCAAAAGCTGAAGAGGATGAAGCCTGAGATATCCTTGAAGATAAAAGAAAAGGTGAAATATCAATTTAACGTTGGCTTCTTGGTTATTGCTCGATACCCGGAATGGGTCACCAACATCGTGCCAGTCTCAAAGAAGGATGGGAAGGTGCGAATGTGCATGGACTATC
This sequence comes from Glycine max, assembly GCF_000004515.6. Taxonomy (NCBI): domain Eukaryota; kingdom Viridiplantae; phylum Streptophyta; class Magnoliopsida; order Fabales; family Fabaceae; genus Glycine; species Glycine max. The sequence goes on from NC_038254.2 coordinate 17,806,241, forward strand.
GGGATCTAAACCAAGCCAGTCCAAAGGATAACTTTCCTTTACTGCACATCAATATGCTCGTAGATAACACGGCCAATTTTGCCCTATTTTCTTTCATGGACGGGTTCTCGAGCTATAACCAAATAAAGATGGCACTGGAAGACATGGAGAAGAAGACCTTCGTTACCCTGTGGGGAGCTTTCTACTACAAAGTGATGTCCTTTGGGCTTAAGTATGCTAAGGCAACTTACCAGCGGGCTATGGTAGCATTATTCCACAACATGATGTACAAAGAAATTGAGGTCTATGTGGATGATATGATTGTCAAGTCTAAGACCGAGGAGGAAAACCTTATCAACTAATGAAAGTTGTTCAAGAGGCTGCGTAAGTACCGATTAAGGTTGAATCCCGCAAAGTGCACTTTCGAGGTCAAGTCGGGAAAGTTGCTCGGTGTTATCATGAGCCAAAAAAGGATAGAGGTAGACCCAGACAAGGTGAAGGCCATCCTCGAAATGCCCGAGCTACGAACCGGGAAGCAGGTCCGAGGTTTCCTAGGACGTTTGAACTACATAGCGAGGTTTATATCACAACTGACCGCCACTTGTGAGCCTCTCTTCAAGCTATTGCATAAGAACCAGTCTGTCCAATGGGATGACGACTGCCAAGTAAAGTTCGGAAGGATTAAGCGGTGCCTCATGAATCCTCTTATGCTTGTGCCACCAATGCCCGAAATACCCTTTATCCTATATATGACGATGTTGGATGAGTCGATGGGGTGTATGTTGGGACAGCATGACGAGTCCGGAAAGAGGGAGCGGGTCGTCTATTAATTAAGCAAGAAGTTCACGGTGTGTGAAATGAACTACTCTTTGCTCGAAAGGATATGTTGTGCCTTAGTATGGGCAACCCACCGTCTAAGGCAGTACATGTTGAACTACACCACTTGGTTGGTGTCCAAAATGGACCCAGTCAAGTACATCTTTGAAAAACCCGCTCTCACTGGACGGATCGTTTGGTGGCAGGTTCTGCTGTCAGAATTTGACATTGTTCATGTCACTCAAAAGGCGATAAAGGGGAGTGCCTTGGTATATTACCTGGCGCAACAACCCATCAATGACTATCAGCCTATGCATCCAGAATTCCCGGATAAGGACATCATGACCTTGTTCGAGGAGGAAGTAGAGGATGAATATAGGACAAATGGATTGTGTGGTTTGACGGCGCGTCTAACACACTAGGCCATGGAGTTGGGGCGACTTTGGTTACCCCCGACGATCAATGTATACCCTTCACGACTAGGTTGGGTTTTGACTACACGAACAACATGGTTGAGTATGAGGCGTGTGCCCTTGGGATCCAAGTGGCAGTTGACTTCAAGGTCAAGTTGCTCAAGGTATATGGGGACTCAGCCTTGGTAATCCATCAATTGAGAGGAGAATATGAGACCAAGGATCATAAGTTGATACCCTACCAAGCCTACGTCCAGAAATTGATAGAGTTCTTCGATGACATATCTTTTCATCACATTCCTAGATAGGAGAATCAGATGGTCGATGCCCTTGCCACTCTAGCATCCATGTTCCAACTCACCCGGCACAAGGATTTGTCATACATTGAATTTAGATGTCGCGGCAAGCCTGCACACTGCTGCTTGATAGAAGAAGAGCAAGATGGTAAACCTTGGTACTTTGATATCAAACGATACATTGAAGACAAAGAGTACCCACGAGAGGCCTCTGACAACGACAAGAGAATAATGCGAAGGTTGGCAGTCGGCTTTTTCCTAAGTGGATGCCAGAGAGGCTGAGCAAATGCTAGTAAAAATGCATGAGGGATCCTTTGGAACACATGCCAACGGGCATGCCATGGCCCGAAAGATTCTGAGGGTAGGGTATTATTGGCTCACTGTGGAAAATGATTGTTGCATCCATGTGAGGAAGAGCCACAAGTGCTAGGCCTTCGCCGATAATGCCAATGCTCCACCCATACCTTTGAACGTCTTGGCAGTGCCTTGGCCATTCTCTATGTGGGGTATAGATGTGATTGGAGATATTGAGCCCAAAGCTTTGAATGGACATTGCTTCATTTAGGTTGTCATTGACTACTTCACCAAATGGGTCGAAGTGGCTTCATACGCCAATGTGACTAGTAGTGTGGTGGTTAGGTTCATCAAGAAAGAGATAATTTGCCGGTATGGGTTGCCTAGGAAGATTATCACCGATAATGCCACAATCTGAACAATAAAATGATGAAGGAAATGTGTGAGGATTTCAAGATCCAACACCACAATTCTACTCCTTACAGGCCCAAGATGAATGGGGCAGTTGAGGCTGTTAATAAGAATGTCAAGAAAATAGTCCAGAAGATGACCGTGTCATACAAGGATTGGCACGAGATGCTCCCCTTTGCACTGCATGGTTATTGAACTTTGGTGCACACATTGACTAGGGCAACCCCTTTCTCTTTGGTGTACGGGATGGAGGTTGTGCTTCCGTTTGAAGCAGAGGTTCCTTCTTTGAGAATTCTAGCCGAATCAGGGTTGGAGGAATCGGAATGGGCCCAAACTCGCTTTGATCAGTTGAATCTTATAGAAGGTAAGAGGTTAGCCGCCATGAGCCATGGACGACTGTATCAAAGCCGAGTGAAGAAAACTTTTGAAAAGAAGGTGCGCCTACGCAAGTTCAACGAGGGAGATCTTGTCTTGAAGAAAGTATCACAAGCTCAAAAAGACCACAGGGGGAAGTGGGCTCCGAATTATGAAGGACCTTTTGTTGTGAAGAAGGCCCTTTCAGGAAGGGCATTGTTGCTTGCCAGCATGGATGATGAAGAATTGCCTTTGCCCGTGAATTCCGATATCGTCAAATGATATTATGCATAACGCCTAGGGTGGCTAGAAGGTTCAATACATGATTGTTCTCCAAGGACTCATTGGGATCTCCAAAATCTTAAAATCCTTTGTAAACCATGGTCACAATAATTAATAAATGTGGATTAATGATTTGCATCTTAACCTCCTATGTTGTGTCTTTTACTTTTTAAGAACATACACTCTTGATCTTGCCCACTGAATTCGAAGCCATTTGGCCTGATCAACGGGGTGCCGTAAGCGTTTAAGTAAAATTGAACACGATAACACCTGTTTAATTGTTGCACTTAAGCATCCAAATCATAAGCATGCATGCATTCACATCTTATCATCCTGCGAATTGAATGATGAATAAAGAGTCATTTTGAGTGATGGTCAATACCACACCAAATTGAGACAAGGGTAAGTGAAAGGTAATGCAGGCGTTTTGTGGTATTATTTCGCATTTGTTGCATGATGCCATTTCCTTTGTTCACAGCTTAGGGGCAGGTACGAGTAGGTGCTAGGCCCAGGATCAACTAATCATCATCCCACGTCCGGCTAAAGACGTTAAAGAAGCACTCTTAGGAGGCAGCCTAGTATCTCTAATTCTGCTCTTTAAAATTTCAGTTTTTATTTAATTTTTTTTCTTGAATTATATTTGAATTCACCTAAGTTTATTTGCAACCATGGGATTTTAGAAAATATATGCCTAACAAGGAATAATCCAAATTTTTGGCAAAGGGGTTTTGCAAAAAAAATAATAATTATTTAGCTCACCTAGGCGAGCGTGTCTGACGTAGAAGTTTAAAAGAGGGGGGGTGAAGCCATTCTTCACCCCATTTCTTCCCCAAAATTCAAAAAAACACCAAGGCTATGAGAATACTCGAACCCAGTAGCCCCAAGCCTACATTTGTGCATTTTTGCTTTCATTCTTGCATTTTCGTTCATCTCCTACAAGTACCATCTCTCTTTGAATTTTGGCTTTCCATTGTGGTATTTTGGTGCTCTAATTGTCTATTTTTTGCAAATTTTGTGAGACAATTTATGTGTGAATCCATGCTTTGATTTTTTGATTGGGGGGCTGTGAGGGATGGCCCTAGGCCTACCTTGGATTCTAGTATGAATTGGCATGTCATATTATTCCCATTCCTCATTTTTTTCATGCTTGAACATGCGCCCACCAACCGTTTGGTGAAATGCCTAAATAGCTTAGGTTGTTAGATTAAAATGCCAAGAGCATGAGTTAGGCATAGAAATCTAAGTTTTGTCTTGGATGCAAAAATGTATGAATTACATGAATACGGGAGCATGATTGTTTGGATTTAGACTAATATTTGAACTTGTTACACCATGATGGGCACCTTGCATCTAGGTAGCTAAAATGCTTTTCAATATATATATATATATATATATATATATATATATATATATATATATATATATATATATATATATATATATATATAATAACGTATGCACCGATGTATGATTGTTTTCTAATTGCATGGTGACACTTGCTTTTGATGAAAAAAAATATGCACCATTCAAATTTGTTTAGCTTTTGTTGTGTTAGAGATAAATGAAATGATTGTTGGTGTTTCATGCAAACTAACTTTGTGAATGTGTCCTCGCAGGAAATGGCTCCAAAGAAGCTTCCAGCTAAGAAGGCAAGGAAAGATGCCACTGGAGAAGGTTCTAGTACGGCCCCACAAGTAGACGTGGAGTTTGACGGACATCGATTCTGAAGTGAGGAACACTAGCACCATTTTAAGGCAAATAAGGGTTGGTCGTTCCTTAAGGAGAGTCAGGTCCAATTGAGGGAAGGAGAGTATGCTGAATTCCAGGAGGAAATTGCTAAGAGGCAATGGACTCAACTTGCGGCACCCATGGCTAAGTATGATCCAGAAATAGTCATGGAGTTCTATGCCAATGCATGGTCCACGAAGGAGGGATTCAGGGGCAAGCACTCCTGGGTGTGGGGCCAATGGATCCCCTTTGATGAGGATGTCATTAATCAGTTCTTGGGGCATCCGTTGATCCTGGAAGAGGGGCAATGATGCGAGTTTAGTCAGAGGAGGAGCCAGGCCTCGGGATTTGATGAGGAGGCCATAGGCCAGCTGCTATGCGTTCCAGGATAGGACTTCGCACAGAGAGTGCCAGGGAGACGGGTGAGGATCATGTGCACCAGCATGACCACCTTGACACAGATCTGGATGACATTGCTGCTCAGCAACATCCTCCCCAGCGATCATAATTCTGACCTTCCCCTGCCGAAGTGCCAGTTGGTCTATGCCATCTTGACTCAGGTGAGTGTTCATATGGCCCAATTGATCTCAGATATCATCTATCAATTTGCAAGGATCACGCCTCCCAGACACCCAGTGGACCCAGAGAAGTCCAACAGAGCACTGGGGTTTCTAGCCTTGATCATGGGCCTCTGCCAGTTTTATGGGGTGTCGGTGAATCCCACAAAGCTTATCCGGCCTCCCATTAATAGGGCCTTTATAGAAAAATATTGCATGCCAAGGCAGGCACAACAGTAAGGTTAGGCCCAGCAACAGCAAGAGGAGGACTAGCAACAGCCAGTCGCAGATGCACCGCCGCCACCTTTACAGCAACCACCATCTCTGGAGTCTATCTTTGTTCACCTACGAAGGATGAAGCTCCAAATGCACACATATATGCAGCATATGACTGACCAGCAGGCAGCTAATCATAGGGGTCAGGTGTAGCTGAATGAGAGCTTCTACCAGTACACCCTACACCAATAGAGCCAAGAACCTAGCCCCTTCCTGTGGCCTACCCCCGAGTAGTTCGAGGCCATAGTTGCATGGCCTGGAGATAGGCCCAATTTTCAGACAGGGGCAGGACCCACGGGGATGATGACATGGCTGATGTGATAGACTTCTTTCTTTGAGTGGACAAAATCGCTTGGTCGGGATCGCCTAAAACTGTGAACTCATACTTATTTTGTTTTTATCGCTTTCAGTGTTGGTTTGTTATCTCATTGTGATAAAACTGGACTCTATGTTATCACTTTAAGTTTTTGTTTGTTATCTTATTATGATGAAACTTTATCGCTTCTAGCATGTTGTCATACTATTGCACTGTGATGGTTTGTCTGAAGCAAGAAAACTAAGCAAAAAAAAAAAAAAAACAGGGTCTTGTGTATGGTTTCTTTTTGTTCACATGCCTTTTGTTCCTTTGATAAGTGTAATCTTGGGTAACAACTTTGCCTAGGTTACAAAAATTTTCTATAAAAGAACTAAAAAAACTAACTAAAAAGAAAAAGAAAACTAAAAAATCGACTTGCTTGTGGAAATAGAAATGATCGCCAATTTTCTTTAGAAAATTCACGGGTCGAAACACAATAAGTTTTTGAAAAAAAAAGAAATGTGCACCTAGAGAGTGAACTCAATGAAAGATTTTCCCGAATGCCAAATGGACTTGGATGTTTGTATGAATTGATAAAAAAGAGCATACTTTAATTACAAAACCAAATCTTTGTGTCCGCTCTTGTTCCGCACTGAACCAAATAGAAAATGAAATAGAAAGGGCAAAGCTCGGACAACCAAAGCCAAATTTCCTACCAAAATCCAACCTTACAAAGTCCTACTGATCCATTATGATTGCACATATTATCTTTGATTTGATGGGAAATGACTTGCAAAGTCCATCTATCACATATCTATGGTTTGGAGTTAAGATGAAACACTTGCCTGTGTGAGACTTTATACACCTTGAGCGGTTTTCCTCTATTCGGTCGAACCCAATGTTTCTTCTAATGCTCTTTTAGAAATGAAATTCTAATATCTTAAATCTCATTCGTGGTTATGAGAAATTCTATCTGCATGCTTTCCTTCCCCAGTAGTCACGTTTTTCTTCAAAAAATATATGTTGCTTTGATCAATTTGGGGGGTTTGTTTCTTTGCTAAGCATGTTCACATTTCAGTGAAAGACTTTCAAGACTATCAAAGTCTTCTTTATTTTTCAAAGACCATCAGAGTCTTTTGTCTTGCAGAGACAATCAAGGTCATCTGCTCATTTACTTTTCCAAGACTATCATAGTTTGTTGTCTTGCAAAGACAATCAAGGTCATCTGCTCCTTTACTTTTTCAAGACTATCATAGTTTGTTGTCTTGCAGAGACAATCAAGGCCATCTGGTCCTTTATTTTTCAAGGACTATCATAGTCTTTTGTCTTGCAGAGACAATCAAGGTCATTTGCTTCTTTACATTTTTAAAGACTATCAGAGTCTTTTTTTCAAGACTATCACAGTCTTCTTTACTTTTCCAACACTATTAGAGTCTGTTGTCTTGCAGAGACTATCAATGTCTTCTGCTCTTTACATTTTCAAAGACTATCAGAGTCTTTTGTTTCAAAGACTATCAGAGTCTTTTGTTTCAAAGACTATCAGAGTCTTTTGTCTTCAAGACTATCACAGTTTTCTTTACATGTCAAAGACTTCAATGTCTTTTGTCAAGACTATCACAGTCTTCTTTACTTTTCCAAGACTATCAAAGTCTGTTGTCTTGCAGGGACTATCAATTTCTTCTACTCTTTGCATTTTCAAAGACTATCAGAGTCTTTTGTCGAGACTTTAATGTCTCCTTTACTTTTCAAGACTTCAAGGTCTTTTGTTTGATGTACTTGATACCTCTTACATTCTTTCTTCTAACAGGTTTCACTACTTGGGTTTCTGCTAGTGGTCGGTCGGATGGCAAGATCGCTAGGATGAAATTAGTGTCCTTATCTTTACTTACCTTTTCATTTTCAATAAAAAGATAAGTAAAGAGGGGCAACTGTCAGACCCTAATTTCACCTGGGGGCGATCATTTGCTAATATCTTGGTTCTTGTTGGCCGAATTGAGCTGCTTGACACCATTTGTCGCGCAATCCGTGAGGTTTTTCGATGTTTCGGTAAAAAATGCGGAAAATACCCAAAAGGTAGGGCAAAAGGGTCATTTTGAGGCTTTTTTAGATCCCTAGCTCGCCCAGGCTAGCCTCTGGCTCACCCAGGCCAACCTCTAGCTCGCCTGGGCCCCTAGAAAACTCAGAGGTGAAGTAACCAGCTCGCTTGGGCGAGCAAGGTTACTTTAGGTTGAAGCAATAGCTCGCCTGGGCGAGTTGCTTATCAACCTTCTCGCCTCATTTCCTATAAATAGGCATGAGGGAGCTGAAGGAATGGGTTCAGACTTTCAACATTGAAAGGATTTAGTGAAATTAAGGAGAAGAAAGAGAAAGAAGAAGAAAAAACGAGGCCAAGGCGCTTCCGAATCGCATCCATGATCGATTCCTACATCGTTCTTCGTCCGTTCTTCGTTCATCAACTAGTTAGTTTTTATTTTAAAGTTTTGAATTCACTCTATGCACCCTTAGGGGTCTTTTTTGTTGCTTTGTACATCTTCATCTTCATTCTTCTACCATAAATGATCCCATTTCTTTGTGTAAAGCGAATTTCGACCGATTGTTTGTGCCATAATCTCACTTTATCACTGTAAAATAAAGCTTTAACTGATCGTTTGTGTCGTAACCTCACTTTATCACTGTAAAATAAAGTTTCAACCGATTATCTGTGTCGTAATCTCATTTTATCACTGTAAAATAAAGTTTCAACCAGTCATTTACTTCACAAGTCGTCTTTTAATTAGTTTGAAAGTAAATAAGTGAAACCAAAGTTAAAATCAACACACAACCAAGCTTTTATCCACAAAAATCGCTTAAATCTGTTCAAGGTCCAACGCCTTAATAGTCTCTTTTACTTTTATTGGTTAAAATGAACCTTTCAAAAGTTTAAAATCAACTCTACGCCTAACTTTCTTACTTTTAAAGAACTACGTAGGTTTGAGTTCCTCGTCGCACTTGAGGATACGTAAGAGCAAGGGTAAGGCTCTTGTCGACCCCAAAAGATAAAAAACATAAAAAAAGGAAAAATAAATAAATATTGAAGTCATGATTTTGCACACTTGATTAAAGGTTGTCGTCCCTTGTGACAGACATGTGTGGTGCTAATACCTTCCCCGCACGTAAACAACTCCCGAACCCTTATTCTTGAAATTCATAGACTCTTTTTTGGTTTTTCTAACATTTTCCTCAAATAAATGTTGGTGGCAACTCTCGTGCATTTTCCTTTCGTGGAAGACGCACCAATGAGTTTCGCCTCATCCTCCCGCCGAAGTGTATGTTGCGACACCCCCTTTTGGAATGTTCCTATCAGCAACTATCTTGCCTTTACATGTCCTTTTGTTGTGACCAACTTTCCCACATTTTTTACAAACAACTTATTTTGACTGTCTTGGAAGCTTAAAGTTGTTCCTAGGCTCATCATTTCTCTTGTTGCTTGCTTTCTTTTATCTTCCAGATGCTCTCCTCATCATTGGTGGAAGCATGACTTGTGTTTATAAAGGAGGCCATAAAGTTTGGTCCATTACATGGAAAGACAATAAATGAATATGTTGCCAAGACAGTAGATTTCATGTCAAATGCAATGGAAACATATTCAATTCAAAACCATTACCAACAACAACAATATAACAATTACAGAAAACAATACCTATAATAAGAAATGACACTAAGTTCAGGTTCGACACCATTGATCCACATGCATGCTATTGAATGAGTGCATGGAATTCCATTTAACTCACACTTTCTAGAAGAACATGTATGTTCTTTAAGATTAACCACAAACTTTTCTATGCCCTTTTACACCTCAAACAAAGACAAATCAGCATCACTAGACCAATGTGGTCACCATGCTTCACAAGCTTTCTTGTTTTTTCAATGTTCTACTGAATTTTGGGATAGATCGTACCCTCATACCTCATGAGGATAGTCCTTAACTTGATAATTTTGGAACTTATGTAAAATTGGATTCCCTCCAACAGAGTGATTATTGGATTGTCTCTGTACTCCATTATTAAATTGTTGAAAACTTTACACATGATGTTGACTTGCAAATCACATTTTGTGTTTAGTTTAAAAGCAGATCTTGTCCAAGCAGCAGGGTTTAACTTTTCCAGATCCTTCCAAGCTTTTGCATCATAAGTATTAATCTTATTCATGGCCTTCTCCCAATCAGGGATAGTTGTTGCTCGAGCTGCCATCCACATCAGCTATTTCACATATGCTCCTAGATACTTCTTTTTCCAATTACCATACAAATGTTTGACACACTGTCTATGTTCTACATTTTGTCCAAGCTCCTTGATTACCTCAACCAACCCCTAAAAATAACAGTGAATAAATTAAATAATAGCATAAATTAAATGCCCAACATGATTTTAATATTTACCTTTTGTTGGTTAGAAATGAATGCCTAACATCCTTCCTGAATACCATCTAAGTCAGCTATCAAAAGATCAACAAACCACTTCTAAGACGAATAATTTTCAGATTCCACAACAACATAAGCAATAGGAAACATTTGATTGTTTCCATCTTTACCTACTGCAGACAACAATTGGCCACCATATTCTCCTTTCAGAAAGCAGTCATCCAATCCTATCAAAGGCCTGCAAGTGGTTGCAAATGCACTCTTACAAGCCTCCAGACATACATGGATACGTTCAAACACATGACCATGAGGAGTTAAGTCACATTTGATCTTCACAGTGTTGTTCTTATTTTTTTTCTAGTATCTCAGTGGCATAACTACTCAAATGTTTATACTGGTCTTTGGTTACACCTTTAATTTTTTCCATTGTCCTAACCTTTGCTCTATATGTTTGATCCATAGTAAACCTGATTCCCCATTGTTCTACACCATAAGCAATTAAGGCTTTTAGCTTCACATCGGGAGTGAGCATTAATAAAGACATCAACCTTTTTTCCACCCATTCAGGTGCAGACTGGCTATTTCTAGTAGTTCTAAAGCAACAATGCTAATCTTTGAATGTCACTACCTGCCAATAAGTCACTTGAATGGACTTGTTGACTCGTAAGTAAAAGGGACAATCCTTTTTTTTACAGATTGCAATGACTCTCTTGTTATCATTTTTTTAACCTTCAGATTCTTCTTAGATATTATAGCAAAGGTTTTGATAGCCTCTATAATTTGTTTCTTATTACTGAATTGCAACCCTACCTCAAACTTTACATCTTCATCATTTTCAGGCTCCTAAAACAAGA
>NC_038254.2:17817294-17823575 GCF_000004515.6 Glycine max
ACATCCTCATCTTCCTTAACATCATTCAGTTATATTGAAGATTTGTCAATCACCCCCTGGTCCATATAGACTTCAACCACATCGAAGCATGAAACATCTTCAGTCAATTGCAAAATATCAGAGTCACAATTAAGAGGCTTCAACCCTCTGCTGAGTGCTTTTCGGGGGGTCCCTATACCATAAGCACTTGAATGATTTGTACCCGAGAGACTTAATCAGCTTCTTGAAGTCAATATAGGACATAGTATCCATATTTCAACCCCATTCTTCTTCTTCAATCTGACCATTGATATACACAGTTAAGGGCTGATAAATGAACATCCCACCATGGTGAATCTTTAACCTCACCGTTTGTTCTTCAGTTGGCCTACAAAAAATTACAATAATAAGAGAACAAAATTCCTTTATAGAGTTAAACCCACTAAAGATGTGAATTCAATAAATAAAAAACATGAATAAAAAGGAAGCCCAAAACATGAATAAAAACGGCATCAACCAAACAACCCCACAAGAAAACAAAAATAAAAGCCAAAATCGCAAGGAAGACATAAGGGACCACCACAAAAAAACAAAAAGCAGCACACACCCCGTGGAGCCCAAAACCTGAATAAAAAATAAACACTGGAAAACACTCCGTGGACCACATCAACAGACAAACCTCACAAAGGGACCACAACCATTCGCCACCTCAACAGACTTCAAAAAAAAACCTAACTTACATGCAAACAAAAGACAGTTCCATCTCCCTACGACTATCATGATCCTCATGCGCACAAAGTAACAAACCTTCCACACCTCCTCTTGTTCATAAACCAAGTGACTATGACTTCGACTAAAACGGAATCCCAAATTCTCCATGAAGACCACCGTCAACAATGAACAACGACACCTCACGCGACTCACACTCTACGGGTTTCACTTCGGGTTCGTGCTTTGAATTTGGGAATTTTAGGGTTTGAGTTTCCAGGCACAACGATAAGCTCTTGGGAATTTCATAAACCAAGTGCCTAGCATAATTACCTTGAAGGGTTGTGGTAATTACCAGACTCAGGTAAAATGGCACACCCGTATATGAACGAATCAGAATGTAACACGTGATAGTCAACGTTCGTTTGTAATGGTCAACGTCCAAATCTTGACTGAGGGATCAAAATTGCATGATTGGATATAAAAGGAAGACTAAATCCGTGAATAAATTTGAAGCTGGACTAAAATTAAAATTAGAGACAACTAGGGGAACCAAATTTATAATTTTGCATTTTTTTTTTATGAAATTTCGTTGATTGAAGCTAGGGTCAATTATGAGTAGCGTTGCAACGTCAATGCACGACGCCTTCATATTTCCCATGAAAGTAATGGTTACATTTCTAGATGAGAAGGAAAAGTATATACAACATCTTTTTAGATGTGTTGAGGGATTTCACTGCTCAAAGGTTTGATCATGTTATATATATATATATATATATATATATATATATATATATATATATATATATTGGAAATGACTCTTGATTTAGCTAGTAGAAATTTATTTATGTCCTCTCCTCTGTCATTTGTAGAATTGATGTGTGGGGTGTGAGGGAAAGAAAGAAGGTCCTATTTAAAGGACATAGAGATCTACTCGTGGAGTTTAATTTCCTCTTGCCAAAGAAATATGAAATCACACTTCCATTGGAGGATGAACACACTACTGCAAAGGGGTAAATTTACGACACTAAAACAAGGACGGTTTTAAAAAACCGCCTTGGTAAAAAATGCAGCAACCTTTCAACGCCGGTTTTCTAAAAACTGCCTTAAAAACAGCCTTTCAAATATGGTTTTTAAGAACCGTCCTTATCTTTAGATATTTTATCTCCTCTGAAAACCCGAATCGCACCTCAGCGGACATGTGACACCTTCTCATAAGCTCAGTGCTTATATTCCTCTTTCGTCTTTCCAACTTCAAACTTCAAATTCTAACCCCATTCCAAACCTTTCCCTCAGCAATGGAATCCACCAAACTCCTGCATCAATCTTCATTTCTTTAGACAGAGAGAGAGAGAGAGAGAGAGAAAGAGCGTGCGGTGTCGGAATCATGTTCTCCGATTGCACCGATGGTTCGGTTTATGGTCATCAGAGAATCGCCGATCTCGTTGAGAGTTTTGAATCGCACCGGTGACCGGAGAAGATGGTGAATTCCATGGTGGAATGCGCCACGAGCGACATGCTCATAGGGCCTGATTGGGCCATGAACATCGAGATCTGCGACATGCTCAATCATGACCCTGGGTGCATTTTCCCTTTTTGCACTCTTTCATCCAAAACGCACCGTTTTTCTCTAATCCCCCAAACGCGAATCATCTTTTTTTGTTTGTGTTTTTTTATCGTTTTTCCTCAAGCTGAAAATGCACAGTCCGTCTCAGAGACTCAAAGGAGCCGAACAAATCGTCGCTCAGAGAGGAAAATTGTGTGTCATTTCGCCTTCTTCCGGGATCTCCGTCATCGATGTGGCGGTAGTGCCGCCGCGGATTTTGCCGATTTGGCTGCCGGAAGAGTTTGAGCCGGTGGTCGTTCACATCTTTGCTCTATTTTGAATAGCATTTAGATAAGGAGATATGAAAATAAATCTTCGCAGGTTTGCATGATTTACTCCTTTCTACCTGTTCGATGAAATGTCCCTGTGTTTCACTTTTATCTCGTTGTTATGTTTTTTTATTTCTCCGCCATCTTTTTTCATTCCTATGTTTTTGCTCTTATTTGTGTGTGTGTGTATTTTGATTGATCGGTGGGTGTGTATTTTTGCAGGGGTGATATCTGGAGCTCTTTTGTATATAAGGGATGAATTCCTAGCTGTAGATAGAAAGACTTGGCTTCACGTTACAAGTCTCGTATCTCTGTTTTTTTCTAGATATTGATCACATGCATGTTTCTGTTAAATATTTTAATTGTTATGAAATCATATGGATATTAGTTTCGGTTTTATTTTATTTGATTGAATTTGATGAACCTGCAGATTGCAGCCTTTGTGTACGTAAATTACACTCACATAACAATTTTGCCTATTTTTTTATCACTTTGTAGTCTGTAGTTATTGGTTAATGTTCATATATATTGATTCCCTGGTCACTCATTTATATGATCCTTCTACCTTGAGAAAAATAAAGAATCTTTTGTTTAAACTAGTGCTACATGGACTGAGGTGACTTATTTTAACGAGATACATGTGAATTCTTATACTTATCTATGTAGTATTCTTTTGATTATCTTTTACTCATATAATACTTCCAAGAATTCCATCAAAGCTAAATCTTTCAAGGTAATTTAAGGTATTTACATCTGTGATTGCAGTTCATTGGAAATTTTCAGGAAACAATTGGTGCAAGAACTGGTTGGGGAGCTGGTAAGTACACATTGATTTTGAATGCTGATGACAAATTGTAATGTTTTATAATTAGGGAACTAAAAACAAGTTTAACAAAAAGAGTATTGTTTGTAACTTTCCAATCTTGTGATGTTAAACTTTGAAACACACCACTTAAGATTAAGGCAGTTATTTGTTAGTGACTTAGTGTATTGTCCTTTGTGCATGAGTACCATAAGTTTCCACAAGTTTTTTATGCTTCTTTACCAGCATCGGGCCTGTGTGTTTAGGCAGTTATGAATATGTTTTCCTGTGTTTAGGCAGTTATGAATATGCTTTCCTGTGTGTTTACCAGCATCTAGCTGTCATCAGAAGTTTACCTCTTATTCTAAAAATAGTCCAAGCTTGTTATTTCATGGATAGCTTTCTGCATGTCAGAGTTTTACGTATGCAGACTACATTTTTCTGCCATATGTAAAGAAGGCAAACAAGATTATGCAGCATTGTACACAGAGGGATTGCATTTCTTCATGTCTATTTAGAGAGGCCAAATGATAGATATTAATTCTAAATAAAGAAGTAAAAAGAAGACATAGTTTCGTCAAAGAGGATTACCATGTAATAAATTGTGATATCATTTTTCTAAACCTCTGCAATATACATATTATTAGTCACATAATTTAGTATAGTAAGTTAGACGGTTCAGAAAAAATTATTTGAATGAGTAGATATACATGTGTAACAGAATAAACTGTATTATTATTGGATTTTTTTTCATTCATATTATGTCTTTAACAATAACAATTCAAATGGCACATGCAGATGAAGAGCGGCTAATGTTATTGTCTAGGTCACTCACTCTTTAAAAGGAGTTCTTCCATTGGAGAAGCTCTTGTTGAATGGCAAATCCTTGTTGCCATTGGAGAAGCTCTTCTATTGAGTCAATCACAAGTACCCTTATCAGGTGATGTTGCTTTTCATATCTTTAGTTTCTTCCTACCCCTTTTTCATGTATAAGTACATAGGCCCAAATTCTGTTATATACTCTGCAAGGTCAGATATGCAAAATTAGCCTACTAATCTATTTATGATGAATCTGAATTTTCCCCACTTGGTTGGAATAACTATAAAACTTAAATATTGATTTGTGGATCTTTCTTTTTATCATATAAAACTTCCCCACTTGGTTGCATGGGTCCTGTCATCATTATTTCAAAGACAAACTAGGCCTGGAGTTGTAATTGATTAATTTAAGATTCTATAATCGATTTAAAATTTTATTGAAAATAAAATAAAAATAAAATCTGTATTCATCAAATTATTTTTAGGGAATTAAGGGCATTTTTTTCTTTGAAAAGAAAAGATTACACAAGCAAGTGCTAGGTGCATAGATGCACCCTTGACAATGGTGCATATTAGATCAATTAACACATAGGCCAAGTTTAAAATAGAATAAAATAATTTAATGATTTTTAAAAACTGAATTTTTAAGAGGCAAGATTTGCTTCTTAAAAAACTAATATGTTTTTTTTATAAAAAAAAACAAATACAATTTGAACTTTGAACAAACATACTAAAAGGAAGGAAACTACTTATTTTATTAAAAAAAACTCTTAACAAACAAATTTAAACACCCAATATCTTAAAATATTAAAAAGGAAAATTTAGAATCATTCAATCTCTATTACTAAATTATCATAGTAATTCTTTTAAACACTTTTGTTTTTTTTAGGAAAAAAATGTAAATTATATTAAACCCAAAATGATACAATAATAAACGGGGCATACCCCGCAGTTAAAGAAAATCAAAAGTCTCCCTAATACAAGAAGACCTATATCAAGATGCTAAAATAAATGCAACAGGTGCGCTTGTCTATACATAAGAAACTTAATCTTGCTAATAATCTCTATTACAGAAAATTGATAATCTTCAAAAATCAGCTTGTTCCTAGACAGTCAAATGCAGTAGAATGTAATTGTTATATTCAAACAACGTAATTTTCTTTGAACACCTTAAACACTTTTGTTGGTTTGTTTGTTTGGGAGATAATTGAAAATATGTCGACATACAAAGGGATCCCGTCAAATTTGTGGAGACCCTGTATCCATATCTTTCTCAACTGTGGCATAAATAACATAATGATTTCTACCTAAGGATGAATTGAAAATGATTTTAACACTATATTTTAAGAATTAAAGAATGGACCAATAATTGGAGCAGGCCAATATCTGGACCTGGAACAATACTCCTTATACTCGGGGGACCTGGAACAATAATTTATTCCTGTGTATCAAATCAAACGAAGTTATATTCTGATAACAAAAAGAATTACCATTAGAACACTATAAAATTTGATAAACAAGAGAGACATGTGTTTTTTGCTTTACTAGAATTGGATGAATTTGTTTCCTGATTAAATTATATTTGCTTTTATTAAAACATTTGTTATGGGTTAAATTTAAATAATTAGTTTTTTCCCGTTATTTTGAAGTTTACATCTCACTTTATTAGTTGTGTAGTGAGCTATTTTTTATTTTAAAATACCAATACTTTAATCTTTAACAAACTGAAATCGATTAATTTTGTTTCCATTATTATACAATATAGGCTTGTCCCTGTATTTTTGGGTTGTATTCATGTTTTCCCCTACTTTTAACATTTTTCCAATTGAGTCCTTGATGAACCTTCAATGAAAAAAAAATATATAAAATAAAACTCAAGAAAAATTAACTTAGCCTTTCAACTTAACAATTGTCAAGCTATAGATATGCATGGAGTTATTCTTACTTCCGAAGAATGCCTTTTGAATTTGATGATAATATATATATATATATATATATATATATATATATATATATATATATATATATATATATATATATATATATATATATATATATATATAGTTTAGTGGGGAGAATATTTAATATATATATAAAA
>NC_038254.2:18733265-18751691 GCF_000004515.6 Glycine max
CTTGAATAGTTCGTTCAGGGATTAAAGATTAAAGATAAAAACTAAAAGATCAAACTTTACCTTTTAGATCTTTAAGTGCAGATTTTTCAGGAGAATGATAGATCTTATCCAGCGCAAGTTGTTGCAGCCCAGATACGCACACTGCTATATAAACATGAAGGCTGCACGAGTTTTCCACCAAGTCCGAGATTGAAGAGTTATTTTGTGAGTTTTGGGACTTGAGTGTTTTGTGAGCCACCTTGATGTCACCCTAACATCAAGTGTTGGACCTGAGTGTGTAGAGTTGATCTCTATTGTTCAGAGAGCAATCTCTGGTGTGTCTTTGATTTATTTGTAAACACGGGAGAGTGATTGAGAGGGAGTGAGAGGGGTTCTCATATCTAAGAGTGGCTCTTAGGTAGAGGTTGCACGGGTAGTGGTTAGGTGAGAAGGTTGTAAACAGTGGCTGTTAGATCTTCGAACTAACACTATTTTAGTGGATTTCCTCCCTGGCTTGGTAGCCCCCAGATGTAGGTGACGTTGCACCGAACTGGGTTAACAATTCTCTTGAGTTATTTACTTGTTTATTCTGTTCATACTGTCAAATATAATTTGCATGTTCTGAAGCGTGATGTCGTGACATCCGGTACGACATCTGTCATTGGTATCAGAATTTCAACTCTCGTCTCTACTCCTTCTTTTTTTCTTTTCTGCACAACACAATACAAACAAACAACAAGAACAACAAATATATCATACATATACACTTTTGGGAAAACGAAACAATCGGGAACATAACAAAGATCACAATCCCAGTCAAGAGGATCCGCCCTTGACGATGAAAAACTCTGGAGAATGGAGGATTGCACTAGAGGGTCCTCACTAGTCAATCATGAAGCATAGCTCCAAACTCTTGGGTGGAGGACGCATGAACGAAAACGCAATTCATGGGGCTCCGAAAAAGATTGAGAATGGAGAATTGCACTAAGCAATCACTACGCATGGCTCCAAACTCGTGGGTGGAGGACACATGAACGAAAACGCAATTCATGGGGCTCCGAAAAAGATTGAGAATAGAGAATTGCACTAAGCAATCACTACGCATGGCTCCAAACTCGAAGGTGGAGACAACATGAATGAAAACGCAATTCATGGGGCTCCGAAAAAAGATTGAGAATCGAGAATTGCACTAAGCAATCACTACGCATGGCTCCAAACTCGTGGGTGGAGGAAACATGAACGAAAACACAATTCATGGGGCTCCGAAAAAAGATTGAGAATGGAGAATTGCACTAAGCAATCACTACACATGGCTCCAAACTCGAAGGTGGAGGATACATGAACGAAAACGCAATTCATGGGGGCTCCAAAAAAAGATTGAGAATGGAGAATTGCACTAAGTAATCACTACGCATGGCTCCAAACTCGTGGGTGGAGGACACATGAACGAAAACGCAATTCATGGGGCTCCGAAAAACGATTGAGAATGGAGAATTGCACTAAGCAATCACTACACATGGCTCCAAACTCAAAGGTGGAGGACACATGAATGAAAACGCAATTCATGGGTCTCCGAAAAAAGATTGAGAATGGAGACTTGCACTAAGCAATCACTATGCATGGCTCCAAACTCGTGGGTGGAGGACACATGAACGAAAACGCAATTCATGGTGCTCCGAAAAAGATTGAGAATGGAGAATTGCACTAAGCAATCACTACGCATGGCTCCAAACTCATGGGTGGAGGACACATGAACGAAAACGCAATTCATGCGGCTCCGAAAAAAGATTGAGAATGGAGAATTGCACTAAGCAATCACTACGCATGGCTCCAAACTCATGGGTGGAGGACACATGAACGAAAACGCAATTCATGCGGCTCCGAAAAAAGATTGAGAATGGAGAATTGCACTAAGCAATCACTACGCATGGCTCCAAACTCGTGGTTGGAGGACACATGAACGAAAACGCAATTCATGGGGCTCCGAAAAAGATTGAGAATGGAGAATTGCACTAACAATCACTACGCATGGCTCCAAACTCGTGGGTGGAGGACACATGAATGAAAACGCAATTCATGGGGCTCCGAAAAAGATTGAGAATGGAGAATTGCACTAAGCAATCACTACGCATGGCTCCAAACTCGAAGGTGGAGGACACATGAACGAAAACGCAATTCATGGGTGCTCCGAAAAAGATTCAGAATGGAGAATTGCACTAAGCAATCACTACGCATGGCTCCAAACTCGTGGGTGGAGGACACATGAACGAAAACGCAATTCATGGGGCTCCGAAAAAAGATTGAGAATGGAGAATTGCACTAAGCAATCACTATGCATGGCTCCAAACTCGTGGGTGGAGGACACATGAACGAAAATGCAATTCATGGGGCTCAGAAAAAGATTGAGAATGGAGAATTGCACTAAGCAATCACTACGCATGGCTCCAAACTCGTGGGTGGAGGACACATGAACGAAAACGCAATTCATGGGGCTCCGAAAAAGATTGAGAATGGTGAATTGCACTTAGCAATCACTACGCATGGCTCCAAACTCGAAGGTGGAGGACACATGAATGAAAACGCAATTCATGGGGGCTCCGAAAAAAGATTGAGAATGGAGAATTGCACTAAGCAATCACCACGCATGGCTCCAAACTCGAAGATGGAGGACACATGAACGAAAACGCAATTCATGGGGCTCCGAAAAAAGATTGAGAATGGAGAATTGCACTAAGCAATAACTACGCATGGCTCCAAACTCGTGGGTGGAGGTGATCGAGGCCGTACCCGAATCAAATAAACATTAAAATGTAGTAACTAGGAAGTGATCCTAGGTCGTTTCCCAACGAGCAGTGACAAGCCAAATGTTCATAATATACTTGCAGTAACAGTAACAGTAACGATGGGGGGGTTGTTTGCTTTTGTAAATTAAACAGCGAATATATGTGAATTAGAAAATATCAGAATTAAAACACGTTGCTTCCCCTTGATTCACAAGCAAGTCTCTTATCCTAGGTTACGAGAGTTTATCCTTTATCAGTTTAACCACTTAATCCAACCCTAAATTAAATTACTAAGCGAAATTCAACATAAGGCATTCATTATGTGATTAAGCATCACATACACCAATTACTCATAAACGATCATTAAGCATGAACGTAAATTAAGCGCAGAGACAATTAATCAAGCACTAAGCATGCATGAATTAAAAGCAACAAATTCAAAGTAATTAGTGAAGAGGAAAAACTAAACAGAATTTAACAGTAATAATAGAACCTCAAAGAGAACTGTGCTTGATCCTCAAGGGAAAACAACACTGCGGACTTAGCCTTCCATTAATCAAATAGAGAATGAAATTTTATTGATAAAACTAAAAGTCTGAACTGGAATTGAAAAAAACGAAAATAAAAGAGAAAGAGAAGAGAGACTAAAACTAAAAACGAAAAATAGAAGAGAGAGAGGAGAGGGAGAGAGTCTCCCGCGAGGGAGAGAGGGGGGGGCTCCTAAACTAGAACCTTGGTGCTGTTATATAGTTTTTTTTAGCCCCAAAGCTTACAAATATGTTTTAAATCCAAGCCCATAAGTAAAATCAAATCAAATCTAGATAAGATAAGATAAGATAAGATCTAGATGAAATAATATCTAGATGAGATCAAATCTAAATAATATCTAGATAAGATAAGATTTACTTTTATAGAATAAATTAGTCTGCCCTCTTCAAGTCCAAGCCCAATTCTAGATTCAAGCCCAATGCTAGATTCAAGCCCAATGCTAGATTCAAGCCCAATGCTTCATTAATTCCTGAAATTAGATTAAAAACATCAAATTAGCTGAATGGGCCCAAATAATAAAACTGCCTAATTAATTGACAATTAAGACCAATCAATAATTAAAATGGTGCAAAAAGGGTTTAGAAAATAGAAGAAAATGATGGCACATCAAAACCCCCCATACTTAGCCTTTTGCACTCCTGGGCAAAATGAAACAAAGAACAAAATCCAAGGATATCAGAGGGAGACAAACAAAAACATTCACATATTTCTCAATGAACATCAAGGAATAAAAGGAATGGGTAACATCTAACATAAGGAGATCCAAAAAGTCAAGACATTCATGAAAATCACCCAAGCAACCCAATCATGGCAAAATAGTTAATCAGCTCAAGAATGAAAAGTGATAAAGCCTCACAAGATATACACTCTATCTCTCAAGTGTCTAGGCTACTATTTACCCTCAAAGCACCCATGAAAGCAAACACCACATAAACTTGGCAAGATTCTAAAATTGACAATCAACCCATAAACACAAGCACATGAGGATCAAAAGGTCTTTTAAGGTTGTAATGGGGCCAAGGACAAGGTATGGAGAAATATGGAATAAGTGGCTAAATCCCAAAGGAATAGAGGAGCAAAGGGGAATAAGTGCATATTAAGAAAAAAATAAGAAAATAAAAAGAAGTAAAGATAAAAATTAAACATGAAGAGTAGAACCAAGAGTTTCATCATTCTTGTGCCATTTAAGATCTTATTCACTCAACTTTATTGCTTTTCTTTTTCTTTTTTCGAATTTTTTTTTTTAGATTTTTTTTTTACTCTTTAGCCTTTGAGAAACAACATTTCATTCAGCATGTCCAACATTTAACCAATATACAATGTACATCAAGTATGGCCCAAAATACATCATGAAGCATAGCAAACAAAACAAGTTGTCCAATGAACAAAAACCCCCCACACTTATTCCCAAAACAATTCCAAAGCTCCAAAATTCCTTAAGGATATGGTAATATCATGGTTTTTCACTTAAGGCTTGTAGTGAGCTTCAAAACAAGGAAAGGGAAACAAGGCTCAAAAGGGCTATCAAAGGAATTAATTCAAGGTAAGTCCATTTGGCTAGAAGCTTATAAGAACAAAATTGCCTTAATCATTTCCAAATATGCATGTGAATTAGGACGCATCAACAAGAATCAAGCCAAGGCTATTGTGCAAGCAATCAATGGGGCAAAACACACCAAATGATTATAATGATGGATGGCTCAAATTCTCACAAAGGTAAAATCATCACTTTCAAATTTAGTTTCAAAACTATCATGACATGTAGAGAAGAATCAAGGATTTCAAGTCACAAAATGTCAAGAACTTTTATTTTCAAAACAATTACCCATTTCTTGAACATATCCTATAATTCAAAGAAAAACATGCAAAGTCGTACGTGCACACGAAATTGACCCAAAATATTAAACTGAAAATCCGACGAAACTAACAACATTAACAAATTAACACAACTAACAAATTAACAAAACCAACAAAACTAGCAAAACCAAAGAACACTCCCCCCATACTTAAACAACACATTGTCCTCAATGTAGCACAATTAAAAGATTAAAAACAATTAAATCATCAAAGAGAATCAGACAAGTGTAATAAAAGCAAAGAAGGAGATAGGAAAAGAAAAACTCCCTAAGTCATGGTGGAGGAAGAGTAGGGTGGAGTAAGGAAGTCTCTTCCACCACTACGTCCACTAAAGAAGGGTTCGTGAGGAATGGCTTAAGTCGATGTCCGTTGACCTTGAAGCTCTTGTTTGTGGAGTCGCTTTTGATCTCAACTGTACCATAAGGAAAAACATTAGTAACAACAAAAGGACCAATCCACTTAGACCTCAACTTACCACTCATGAGTCCAAGCCTAGAATTATACAATAACACTTTTTGCCCAACCACGAAGTCTTTTTTAACTATCATGCTATCATGGAACTTCTTGGTCTTTTCTTTGTAGAACTTGGCATTCTCGTAGGCTTCTAGGCGGATTTCATCTAACTCACTCAGTTGCAACTTCCTTTCCTCGCCAACTTGATCCATAGAGAAGTTGCAAGTCTTCACTGCCCAGTATGTTTTGTGCTCAATTTCCACTGGAAGATGACATGCCTTTCCAAAGACAACCCGATAAGGAGACATTCCTATGGGTGCTTTGTAGGCAGTCCGATGTGCCCAGAGAGCATCATCAAGCCTGGTACTCCAATCTTTCCTGCTTGGCTGCACAATCTTCTCTAGAATTCTCTTGATTTCCCTATTAGAAATTTCTGCCTGTCCATTAGTCTGGGGGTGGTATGGTGTGGATACCCTGTGTACCACCCCGTACTTTTTAAGCAGGGCATGCATTGTCCTGTTGCAAAAATGGGTTCCTTGATCACTAACAATTGCTTTAGGTACTCCAAACCTGCAAAACAGATTAGACCTGACAAAGTCTGCGACAACTTTAGCATCATTAGTTCTAGTGGGCTTGGCTTCCACCCATTTTGAAACATAATCAACTGCAAGGAGAATATAAACATAACCAAAAGAGACAGGAAAAGGACCCATGAAATCTATACCCCAGACATCAAACACCTCACCGAATAGCATAGGTTGCTGAGGCATTTGTTGTCGCCATGTCAGTGTATTTCCTGCTCTCTGACACTGCTCACAAGTGCTGTAGATCTTCCACGCATCTTTAAAGATGGTGGGCCAATAAAAACCACAATCAAGCACTTTGCGAGCTGTCCTTTGAACACCCAGATGACCTCCCGGTGTGGAAGAATGACAGAACTGCAGGACTGAGTCAGTCTCATGATCTGGAATGCACCGTCTAATGACCTGATCACTGCACAATTTCCACACGTAGGGGTCATCCCAAATAAAATGCTTAGCATCACTTTTAATCTTATCTTTTTGGGCCTTAGATGCTAAGGGAGGAAAAACAGAGGCAACTAAATAATTGACAATGTTAGCAAACCAGGGAGTAGAAAGAGAGTCAGAAATACTATACAATATATACAAATGATCATCCGGGAAATCATCCCGAATAGGTGAATCTGCATCAGAGACACGTTCGATCCGACTCAAATGATCAGCAACTAGATTTTGTGCTCCGCTCCTATCACGGATCTCCAAGTCAAACTCTTGGAGCCAGAGCATCCATCGGATCAACCTAGGCTTAGAATCAGCCTTCTTCAACAAGTACTTTAGAGCTGCATGGTCAGTATAAACAATAATGCGAGTACCAAGCAAATAAGATCGAAATTTTTCAAGAGCAAAAACTATGGCTAGAAGCTCTTTCTCAATAGTAGTATAATTTGCTTGGGCAGCATCTAAAGTCCTAGAAGCATAATATATCACCCTGGGCAATTTATCAATTTTTGAGCAAGGACAGCCCCCAATGCATAATTTGATGCATGACACATAAGCTCAAAAGGGGCTGTCCAATCGGGTGCCTGGATGATGGGGGTGGTAGTCAACGCTCTTTTGAGGCAATCAAAAGCCTCTTTGCATTTGTCATTAAAGTCAAACTCCACCTCCTTTTGCAACAAGTTGGACAGTGGAAGGGCTACTTTGCTAAAATCCCTTAT
The DNA here is from genome assembly GCF_000004515.6 of Glycine max. NCBI lineage: Eukaryota > Viridiplantae > Streptophyta > Magnoliopsida > Fabales > Fabaceae > Glycine > Glycine max. The sequence goes on from NC_038254.2 coordinate 18,740,625, forward strand.
AAAGCGCCTGTAGAATCCTGCATGACCAAGAAAAGATCGCACCTCTCGCACACAAGAGGGGTAAGGCAATTGTGAAATAACAGAAATTTTTGCAGGATCTACTTCAATACCCTTATTGGAAATAATGTGGCCTAAAACTATACCTTGCTCAACCATAAAATGACATTTTTCAAAATTTAGAACAAGGTTAGTTTCAATGCATCAATTCAAAACTTTTTCCAAACTATTCAAACAACCATCAAAAGAGGATCCATATACAGTGAAATCATCCATAAACACCTCTATGCAATTTTCTAAAAAATCACTGAAAATACTAATCATGCACCGCTGGAAGGTACCAGGGGCATTGCACAGGCCGAAAGGCATCCTCCTATAAGCAAAAGTGTCGAAGGGGCAGGTGAATGTGGTCTTTTCCTGATCCTCAGGAGCAATAGTAATTTGCATATAACCAGAAAAACCATCAAGGAAACAGTAGTGGGATTTACCTGCCAGGCGTTCAAGCATCTGGTCAATGAATGGCAGGGGAAAATGGTCCTTTTTGGTAACCTGGTTCAGCCTTCTATAGTCAATGCAGACTCTCCAACTGTTCTGCACCCGAGTAGGAATCAGCTCCTCCTTCTCATTTCTGATCACTGTGAGGCCAGTCTTTTTCGGGACTACCTGGACGCGACTCACCCATTGGCTGTCGGAGATAGGATAAATGATTCCAGCTTGCAAAAGCTTGGTTATCTCCTTCTTCACTACATCAAGAATCACCGGGTTGAGTCTTCTCTGTGGCTGTCTTACTGGTTTAGCTCCATCCTCTAAATTTATTCGATGCATACATGTGGATGGGCTAATACCAGGAATGTCCGCCAGGGTCCAGCCTATAGCCTTCTTATGCTTCTTGAGAACTGACAACAACTTCTCCTCTTGCTCATCAGCAAGGGAGGCAGATATAATCACTGGAAAACTCTTGCTATCATCCAAGTAAGCGTATTTTAAATTTGATGGCAGAGGCTTCAATTCTGGTGTGGTCGGCTGGACAGTGGTAGAAGGAGATGGTTTCTCAGCCTTTACCTCATAAAGAAAGTCAGAGGTATGTGTACTTCCTGAAACATGGTTAGTCCTATCTGACTCTATAAAATCAATCTCAAGAGGTAAAACACCACCACCAGGCATGCAATCAATATCACTTTCAGATTCACTCTCAGCATCAAATTCAGACATATGATCAAATACAATTTCAGACTCAATGCATGAAGAGTGAGAGGCATGCAGATTAGAATAAAGATCAATCATGTATTCATCAACAACATGGTCAATTATTTCAGCACGAAATACAGAAAGATCTTCAGATGGGTATTTCATAGCATCCAGAATATTAAAATGAACAGTTATATCACCAAACTCCATGGACAGTGTGCCTGCATAAACATCTATCTTAGTTCTAGCAGTTTTCATAAAGGGTCTGCCTAGAATGATGGGAACTGATCCTTGAGAAAATCCATCTTCCATATTCAAGATATAAAAATCAACAGGGAAAATCAGTTCACCAACTCTAACTAAGACATCTTCTATGAAACCAACAGGATAGGCAACACTTCTATTAGCTAAATGAATTACCACATCAGTTGACTGCAAGGGACCTAGAGATAGAGAATTAAAAATCGACAGAGGCATAACACTAACAGAGGCTCCTAAATCTAGCATGGCATTGTCAAACTTACTATTCCCTATAATACAAGGTATGCTGAATGTACCTGGATCTTTGCATTTTTCAGGAATTTGAGGAACAGATTTACTAATCAATGCGGAGACATTTCTGCCCATGCTAATGCATTCACTTCCTTTAAGCTTCCGCTTATTAGTGCACAGCTCCTTCAAGAATTTGGCATATCTTGGAATTTGCTTTATTGCATCCAACAGAGGTATGTTTACCTCTACTTTTCTAAACGTTTCCAAGATCTCTTTCTCTGCCTCTTCCATTTTTTTGTTGGAAACTGCTCTTGGAGGGAATGGAAGAGGGGGAATGTGCTGCTTCTGCAAATCAGAATTACCTGTGGAAGAAGATTCACCTGCACAGAAATTGTTAGGTAGATTTTTGTCATCACCTTTTTCTGGAATAGAGTGAAGTTTGGCAGGTTCATTTGCAGATGAGGAAGGTGCTACGGGTTGAGGTCCTTGACACTGCTTTCCTGACCTCAATGAAATGGCACTGACATTTTTGGGATTTTGGACAGCTTGAGAAGGCAGCTTGTCAGAATTCTAGGACTATTGTTGATTCAATTGGGTAGCTAATTGTCCCATCTGATTGGTTAAGCTCTGAATGGAGGCTCTGGTCTCTTGCTGAAACTGCATGTTCTGCATAGTCATTTGCCTCACAAGTTCTTCGAGGGAAGGTTGTGGAGGGGCCTCAACTGTTGGCTGTTTCTGGGGTTGTTGCTGTTGTTGGATTGGTGGAGGAATGTATGGTCTGCTTGGGCCAACAGCATTTTGGAAGGAAGGAGCAGGCTGCTGTTGTTGTTGCTGAGGGCTGGACCATCTGAGGTTAGGGTGATTCCTTCATCCAGGGTTGTATCTGTTGCTGGAAAGGTCATAATTGCTCTGCTGTGGTTGATTTTGCTGCTGAGGTTGAGGAGGTCTATTGTAAATATTTGCAGCATAAGCTTCAGGTTGCTCAATTGCTCCAGGTTGCTGCATGGAAGGGCAAAGGTCTGTATGGTGGTCAGCAGAGGAGCACAAACCACAAACCCTTGCGACAGGTACAGATTTCTGATTCAAGGCCAGCTGGGTTACCAAGTTGACCAACACATCCAGTTTGCCTTCAAGCTTCTTAGTTTCTGATGATGCAGATGGGTTTGTAGCTACCTCATGCACTCCTCTAATGACTATGGCATCATTTCTGGCGCTAAACTGTTGGGAGTTGGAGGCCATCTTCTCAATTAAATTTCTGGCTTCAGCAGGGGTCATGTCTCCAAGGGCTCCACCACTGGCATCATCTATCATACTTCTCTCCATATTACTGAGTCCTTCATAAAAATATTGGAGAAGAAGCTATTCTGAAATCTGATGGTGGGGGCAACTGGCACATAGTTTCTTAAATCTCTCCCAGTACTCATACAGGCTCTCTCCACTGAGTTGTCTAATACCTGAGATATCCTTCCTGATGGTTGTGGTCCTGGAAGCAGGGAAAATTTTTTCTAAGAATACTCTCTTAAGGTCATCCCAGCTCGTGATGGACCTTGGAGCAAGGTAATACAGCCAGTCCTTTGCCACTCCTTCTAATGAATGAGGAAAAGCCTTCAGAAATATGTGATCCTCTTGGACATCTGGGGGTTTCATGGTGGAGCAGACAATGTGAAATTCTTTCAAATGTTTGTGCGGGTCTTCACCTGCAAGGCCATGAAACTTTGGAAGCAAATGAATCAGTCCAGTTTTAAGAACATATGGGACATCCTCATCAGGGTATTGGATGCATAAGCTTTCATAGGTGAAATCAGGTGCAGCCATTTCCCTTAGAGTCCTCTCACGAGGTGGAGGTTGTGCCATGTTCTCAGAATGTGCAAAATCAGAATGCTCAGAATCAGAATGCTCAAAATTATAATGCTCAAGATCAGGATGTTCAAAATCACCAATAACAGAATGCACAGATTCACCAGTTATGGAATGCTCAGAATGATCAAAAGGTATAAAATGATGCCTAACTAATCTATGAAATGTCCTATCTATCTCAGGATCAAAGGGTTGTAAGTCAGATGGATTGCCTCTAGTCATACACTACATTCAGCATGCACACAACTAGTTGCCTTGTCATGTAAATAAAGGTGTAGGTTTGAACTACAGCTACCCTCAAATGATATCCAAATGACTTGAAGTTTTGTGAGCAACCTTATAAAATGATGAGAAGATAGCACAAAAAATTTCAGACAAAAATTCAAAGTCTAACTATGAAAGCTAAAATTGGTAGGTTAAGAAAAATAAGTGAATAAAACTTGAAAAATAAAAAACTTTTGACAGAATCGCTTTTTTTGGATGATGTATGGCCGGCTGCCACGGCATAGGAAATTTTTTTCTACCCCAAATGCATATATAATAATTGCGATTCTGATAACCGGAGCAAAAGTTATGGCCGTTTGAAGTTTTGACAAACACAAAATTTGCTAGTTTTTTGGAACTTTCAAATCTGACCAAACTAAAGGCTCTAGCTATTTTTCCCACAAAATATGGATTAAAAGAAGTTACCACAAAAAAATTCAGCCAAAAATAACAACCCTAGCTACTAAAACAAAAAATCCCAAATAATTCAGCATGGGTGGTCGCTAAAATCCGTCTCTAATTAATTTCTACTACTACTCTGTTTTTCCGCAAGCTGATTTCTACTACTACTCTGTTTTCAAGCACAATCTTCACAGCAAAACACCCAAGACTGAAACAGGGGAAACGCTTAATGGGAAAACTGAAACAGAACACACATTAAACAAAATACCAGGACACTAAACAACACTAACACACATACTAACACAATACTAACAATTAAACATAAAACACGAAAGGATTAAACACACAACACTAGCTAGCTATTATGAACCTTTGGACACTGCTCCCCGGCAACGGCGCCAAATTTGATCGAGGCCGTACTCGAATCAAATAAACATGAAAATGCAGTAACTAGGAAGTGATCCTAGGTCGTTTCCCAACGAGCAGTGACAGGCCAAATGTTCATAATATACTTGCAGTAACAGTAACGATGGGGGGGGGGGTTGGTTGTTTGGTAATTAAAGAGCAGAACAAATAAAATGGAATACGAAACTACTAATATTAAAAACGGGTTGTTTCCTCTGATTCAGAAGCCACTCTCTTATCCTGGGTTATGGAGAATTCGTCCCTAACAGTCAACCGCTTAATCCAACCCTATTTCAATTTACTAAGCGAAAATCAACTTAGGGTTTTCAATACGTGATTAGGCACCACATACACCAGTTAGCCCTTCGTCCATTAAGCATGAACGCAAGTTAGGCTCAGAGGCAATTAATCGAACACGAAGCGTGCACTGATTAATATTCACGAAATTGGGATAACTGGTGAAGGGAAAACTGCCAGGAAACCACATTACAAACGAAACCTCAAAGAGAGTTGGGCTTCGTCCTCAAAAGGAAACAACACCAGAAAATCTAGCCTTCCATGGATTCAAACAGAAAACGCAAATGAAACATGAAACAGAAACGTAAATGAACAAGAACGTAAATGAAAAGAAACGTAAATGAACAGAAACGTAAATGAACGTAGAAGAAGAAGCAAGAATGAACTCGTAATTAGAAGCAGAAAACGGAAATTTGCATTAAGAACGAAAACTGTAACAAGGGAACAGAAAAACATGAAAACCTAAAACCAAAGCTCTGAATAATGAAAATAGCCTAGCAGAATAGAATGCCCTACACGAATCCCAAGGCAGCTATTTAAAAAGAGTCACTCAAAGTCACTGGGCCCTATTACAATACTCTGGCCCAAAACGAAATAAACACTAAACAACATAAAATAAAATTGCGAAATTTCCTAATTAGAAATTAACTAAGGTAAGCACTGCTTTATTTGCCCTCTTCAAGTCCACAACCAAAATCCGGATTAAGCCCAATGTTTCATTAATTCCTGAAATTAGATTAAAAACATCAAATTAGCTAAATGAGCCCAAATAATAAAACTGCCTAATTAATTGACAATTAAGACCAATCAAAAATTAAAATGGTGCAAAAAGGGTTTAGAAAATAGAAGAAAATGATGGCACATCAGAATTACAACTCAAGGCTCACGGTTCAATACAATTACAGTTTAGCTCAAAGATGGGTGAAAATGATATAATCATTGATAACAACTAAGCTTTTGGTCAAGTGGCTTGTATATACAACAATGGCCTTCATCATTTCCAATTCATACATTTCATTATAAATTTCAGAGATTGATGCAAAAATTAATACTCTATGCTAGTCGTTCTCTCAACAATTAAGTTCATACTCTCACCGGTTTATTATCAAGCTTTTCTTTCACAATCAACATGTCTACTGACTAACATTTCTAACTGTGAGCCTACTTTCTTGTTCTTTCTCATCTAACATACACACTTGCTCAACTCTTGATAAAAAAACACTCTTCATTTCAATCATGCATTCATTCTACAATCAATTCACAACACCAATTCCACAAAAAGATCAAGTGTTTGCACTGCATACTCAGAGAATCAAGTTAAGTTGTTCAGTATGCTTCAAAACATGCATACTAATTATCCACAGAAAGACAAATATATAATTATAAATATAAACCAAAATCACCAAAAACAATGTACTAAAACTATAATAATTATAATAATTTCCAAAAAGGAAAAATAAGGAATTTAGAATTCCTGTGACTAGTCCCGTGTGCCCTGTGTGTCCTGCATATCCTCCTCATCTGTCAGATGTAAAACTGGGGTAGCTGGAGGAGTGAATGACAGTCTCAGGACTAGCATGGTAGGGTCTTCTGGCATCTCCATGATGGGTGTAGGAGGATCTGCTACTTGCTGAGCAAAAGATAGGTCCATCCCTACTGAGAGTGGATCTTCTGGGGTCTGTGGTGTCCTTTTAGGAGTAGTAGCCTCTTGTCTCAACTGTGACTCACCTGCTTCAACAGTCTCATTGATCGAGGCCGTACCCGAATCAAATAAACATTAAAATGTAGTAACTAGGAAGTGATCCTAGGTCGTTTCCCAACGAGCAGTGACAAGCCAAATGTTCATAATATACTTGCAGTAACAGTAACAGTAACAATGGGGGGGGGGTTGTTTGCTTTTGTAAATTAAACAGCGAATATATGTGAATTAGAAAATATCAGAATTAAAACACGTTGCTTCCCCTTGATTCACAAGCAAGTCTCTTATCCTAGGTTACGAGAGTTTATCCTTTATCAGTTTAACCACTTAATCCAACCCTAAATTAAATTACTAAGCGAAATTCAACATAAGGCATTCATTATGTGATTAAGCATCACATACACCAATTACTCATAATCGATCATTAAGCATGAACGTAAATTAAGCGCAGAGACAATTAATCAAGCACTAAGCATGCATGAATTAAAAGCAACAAATTCAAAGTAATTAGTGAAGAGGAAAAAACTAAACAGAATTTAACAGTAATAATAGAACCTCAAAGAGAACTGTGCTTGATCCTCAAGGGAAAACAACGTTGCGGACTTAGCCTTCCATTAATCAAATAGAGAATGAAATTTTAATGATAAAACTAAAAGTCTGAACTGGAATTGTAAAAAAACGAAATTAAAAGAGAAAGAGAAGAGAGCCTAAAACTAAAAACGAAAAATAGAAGAGAGAGAGGAGAGAGAGAGTCTCCCGCGAGGGAGAGAGGGGGTCCCTAAACTAGAACCTTGGTGCTGTTATATAGTTTTTTCCAGCCCCAAAGCTTACAAATATGTTTTAAATCCAAGCCCATAAGTAAAATCAAATCAAATCTAGATAAGATAAGATAAGATAAGATCTAGATGAAATAATATCTAGATGAGATCAAATCTAAATAATATCTAGATAAGATAAGATCTAATTTTATAGAATAAATTAGTCTGCCCTCTTCAAGTCCAAGCCCAATTCTAGATTCAAGCCCAATGCTTCATTAATTCCTGAAATTAGATTAAAAACATCAAATTAGCTGAATGGGCCCAAATAATAAAACTGCCTAATTAATTGACAATTAAGACCAATCAATAATTAAAATGGTGCAAAAAGGGTTTAGAAAATAGAAGAAAATGATGGCACATCAAAACCCCCCATACTTAGCCTTTTGCACTCCTGGGCAAAATGAAACAAAGAACAAAATCCAAGGATATCAGAGGGAGACAAACAAAAACATTCACATATTTCTCAATGAACATCAAGGAATAAAAGGAATGGGTAACATCTAACATAAGGAGATCCAAAAAGTCAAGACATTCATGAAAATCATCCAAGCAACCCAATCATGGCAAAATAGTTAATCAGCTCAAGAATGAAAAGTGATAAAGCCTCACAAGATATACACTCTATCTCTCAAGTGTCTAGGCTACTATTTACCCTCAAAGCACCCATGAAAGCAAACACCACATAAACTTGGCAAGATTCTAAAATTGACAATCAACCCATAAACACAAGCACATGAGGATCAAAAGGTCTTTTAAGGTTGTAATGGGGCCAAGGACAAGGTATGGAGAAATATGGAATAAGTGGCTAAATCCCAAAGGAATAGAGGAGCAAAGGGGAATAAGTGCATATTAAGAAAAAAATAAGAAAATAAAAAGAAGTAAAGATAAAAATTAAACATGAAGAGTAGAACCAAGAGTTTCATCATTCTTGTGCCATTTAAGATCTTATTCACTCAACTTTATTGCTTTTCCTTTTTTTTTTTTTTTTTTTTTTTTTTTTTTTTTAGCCTTTGAGAAACAACATTTCATTCAGCATGTCCAACATTTAACCAATATACAATGTACATCAAGTATGGCCCAAAATACATCATGAAGCATAGCCAACAAAACAAGTTGTCCAATGAAACAAAAACCCCCCCACACTTATTCCCAAAACAATTCCAAAGCTCCAAAATTCCTTAAGGATATGGTAATATCATGGTTTTTCACTTAAGGCTTGTAGTGAGCTTCAAAACAAGGAAAGGGAAACAAGGCTCAAAAGGGCTATCAAAGGAATTAATTCAAGGTAAGTCCATTTGGCTAGAAGCTTATAAGAACAAAATTTCCTTAATCATTTCCAAATATGCATGTGAATTAGGACGCATCAACAAGAATCAAGCCAAGGCTATTGTGCAAGCAATCAATGGGGCAAAACACACCAAATGATTATAATGATGGATGGCTCAAATTCTCACAAAGGTAAAATCATCACTTTCAAATTGAGCTTTCAAAACTATCATGACATGTAGAGAAGAATCAAGGATTTCAAGTCACAAAATGTCAAGAACTTTTATTTTCAAAACAATTACCCATTTCTTGAACATATCCTATAATTCAAAGAAAAACATGCAAAGTCGTACGTGCACACAAAATTGACCCAAAATATTAAACTGAAAATCCGACGAAACTAACAACATTAACAAATTAACACAACTAACAAATTAACAAAACCAACAAAACTAGCGAAACCAAAGAACACCCCCCCCCATACTTAAACAACACATTGTCCTCAATGTAGCACAATTAAAAGATTAAAAACAATTAAATCATCAAAGAGAATCGGACAAGTGTAATAAAAGCAAAGAAGGAGATAGGAAAAGAAAAACTCCCTAAGTCATGGTGGAGGAAGAGTAGGGTGGAGTAAGGAAGTCTCTTCCACCACTACGTCCACTAAAGAAGGGTTCGTGAGGAATGGCTTAAGTCGATGTCCGTTGACCTTGAAGCTCTTGTTTGTGGAGTCGCTTTTGATCTCAATCAGTTGCAACTTCCTTTCCTCGCCAGCTTGATCCATAGAGAAGTTGCAAGTCTTCACTGCCCAGTATGCTTTGTGCTCAATTTCCACTGGAAGATGACATGCCTTTCCAAAGACAACCCGATAAGGAGACATTCCTATGGGTGCTTTGTAGGCAGTCCGATGTGCCCAGAGAGCATCATCAAGCCTGGTACTCCAATCTTTCCTGCTTGGTTGCACAATCTTCACAGCAAAACACCCAAGACTGAAACAGGGACTTTGTTTGTATTTAGATTAATGCAAACCCAATTTAAAAGCAAGAGATAAGAATTTAAAATAGAAGATAGAAGATAAGGTAAAGAAAAGATAAGATATTTAAAGATAAAATTAGAAGATAAAAGAAAAGATAAGATATTTAAAGATAAAATTCGAAGATAAAAGATTGAAAGATCAAAATAGAAGATAAAGATAATAGATAAGATAAGATAAAAAAATTTAAAGATAAGATATGATAAAATATTTAAATTGCGATAAAGATAACTACTTCTAAGAAATTCAAATAAATAAGATCTAAATCTACTAAATCTAAATACTTACTCCTAAAACCCAACAGTAAAAAAATAAGGAATAACTACTTCTAAGGAAGACCGACAATGAAAATAAGGACTAAAATCTATATATTAAAATCGCTAAAACCTGACAAGTCTAATTAGCCTAGATATATGGATTCTGGATTTGTCTATTATCAATACCAGTGAACTAATCAACACTAACACACATACTAACACAATACTAACAATTAAACATAAAACACGAAAGGATTAAACACACAACAATAGCTAGCTATTATGAACCTTTGGACACTGCTCCCCGGCAACGGCGCCAAATTTGATCGAGGCCGTACCCGAATGAAATAAACATTAAAATGTAGTAACTAGGAAGTGATCCTAGGTTGTTTCCCTACGAGCAGTGACAAGCCAAATGTTCATAATATACTTCCAGTAACAGTAACAGTAACAATGGGGGGGGGGGTTGTTTGCTTTTGTAAATTAAACAGCGAATATATGTGAATTAGAAAATATCAGAATTAAAACACGTTGCTTCCCCTTGATTCACAAGCAAGTCTCTTATCCTAGGTTACGAGAGTTTATCCTTTATCAGTTTAACCACTTAATCCAACCCTAAATTAAATTACTAAGCGAAATTCAACATAAGGCATTCATTATGTGATTAAGCATCACATACACCAATTACTCATAAACGATCATTAAGCATGAACGTAAATTAAGCGCAGAGACAATTAATCAAGCACTAAGCATGCATGAATTAAAAGCAACAAATTCAAAGTAATTAGTGAAGAGGAAAAACTAAACATAATTTAACAGTAATAATAGAACCTCAAAGAGAACTGTGCTTGATCCTCAAGGGAAAACAACGCTGCGGACTTAGCCTTCCATTAATCAAATAGAGATTTACTTTTATAGAATAAATTAGTCTGCCCTCTTCAAGTCCAAGCCCAATTCTAGATTCAAGCCCAATGCTAGATTCAAGCCCAATGCTTCATTAATTCCTGAAATTAGATTAAAAAAATCAAATTAGCTGAATGGGCCCAAATAATAAAACTGCCTAATTAATTGATAATTAAGACCAATCAATAA
>NC_038254.2:18752957-18753843 GCF_000004515.6 Glycine max
GAGAATGGAGAATTGCACTAAGCAATCACTACGCATGGCTCCAAACTCGTGGGTGGAGGACACATGAACGAAAACGCAATTCATCGGGCTCCGAAAAATGATTGAGAATGGAGAATTGCACTAAGCAATCACTACGCATGGCTCCAAACTCGAAGGTGGAGGACACATGAACGAAAAACGCAATTCATGGGGTCTCCGAAAAAAAGATTGAGAATGGAGAATTTGCACTAAGCAATCACTACGCATGGCTCCAAACTCGTGGGAGGAGGACACATGAACGAAAACGCAATTCATGGTGCTCCGAAAAAGATTGAAAATGGAGCATTGCAGTAAGCAATCACTACGCATGGCTCCAAACTCGTGGGTGGAGGACACATGAACGAAAACGCAATTCATGGGGCTCCGAAAAAAGATTGAGAATGGAGAATTGCACTAAGCAATCACTATGCATGGCTCCAAACTCGTGGGTGGAGAACACATGAATGAAAACACAATTCATGGGGCTCCGAAAAAGATTGAGAATGGAGAATTGCACTAAGCAATCACTACGCAAGGCTCCAAACTCGTGGGTGGAGGACCCATGAACGAAAACGCAATTCATGGGGCTCCGAAAAAGATTGAGAATGGAGAATTGCACTAAGCAATCACTACGCATGGCTCCAAACTCGAAGGTGGAGGACACATGAATGAAAATGCAATTCATGGGGGCTCCGAAAAAAGATTGAGAATGGAGAATTGCACTAAGCAATCACCACGCATGGCTCCAAACTCGAAGGTGGAGGACACATGAATGAAAATGCAATACATGGGGGCTCCGAAAAAGATTGAGAATGGAGAATTGTACTAGGCAATCACTAGAGTTTCCAACTCTAAGTGCAGAATGGTA